>NC_061111.1:237299267-237315068 GCF_002878395.1 Capsicum annuum | reverse complement strand
CTTTATGTTCAGGACCCTCCTGAAAAATGGGATTTTACTTTCTGTTCAGGACCCTCCTGAAAGATGGGATTTTATTTTATGTTCAGGACCCTCCTGAAAAATAGGATTTTACTTTTGTTCAAGACCCTCCTGAAAAATGGGATTTTACTTTCTGTTCAGGACCCTCCTGAAAAATGGGATTTTACTTTATTTTCATGACCCTCCTGAAAAAATAGGATTTTACTTTATGTTCAGGACCCTCCTGAAAAATGAGATTTCACTTTATGTTCAGGACCCTCCTGAAAAATGGGACCTTACTTTCTGTTCAGGACCCTCCTGGAAAATAGGACAACGCTTTCAAAAATGAAATACTGCTTTATTATAATTCTTGTTTGGGATAATTTTCGTTCTAGTTTTAATTTTGGGTTTCAGGAGCCCGCCTGAAGAACAGGGTGATGAAATAGCAAGTCAGAGGCCAACCTGGAGAATAGGGTGAAGAAACAAAAGTCAAACGACAAAATGAAGCAATTGAAAGCCAAGCAACAGTTGAAAGACATTGCAAATCAGGCGCCCTCCTGAAGAATAGGGTGATAAAAGTCGAGTCAAGAGCCAACAGAAGTTGTATAGATAGGATTTTTGTAATTTCATTTATATTTTAACTTGTAATTTTCATTTTTTGATGTAATGACAGAGCCGCGGACCGGAACCTTGATGGAACCTCACTCGACTCTCCAACTCGGTATAGTCCACCTCTTCCAATCCTTTGAAATACCCGTGACTTGATTCTCTCATAACTTGGGTAGGAAGGATGTCTTAAGTCAAGAACCGATTGTCCTTCTTCCTTCTGTTTCTTTCTTTGAATAATGGTCGAGTCAAAATTTGGTCTCACTGTTTATTTCTTTGCCTGAAAACACTTCGTGTTTACATTCAAAGGGGTCATGATGTAGACACCTAATTTCGTCCCTCCCCAATGACGTTTTACCCAATTTTACCTTATCCTACCGTGTACCCTCACCCGTGTGATAATCCCTCCACAAAATGACAAAAATAACAACCCCCTAACTAATTTTGTTTTATCCTAATATTCTAACAACCCACCCAATTAAAAAACAACACCTACCTACCCTATCCTAACAAACTCTACCCCACCTCACCACTACCCCCTACCCCATATGACCCCACCTTCACCTTATATATAGACGATTCTACTCACATAAAAGGGAGATATTCAGAGTGAGGGGGACTGAGAAAAAGGAGAACATTCCAATTTTCTTTTCTTTTTCACAGATACATCCACACAGAATTCCTCTTCCATTTTTTTCCTTGAAGCACACAGCAACACACATCCATGGAGACACGCGCACACACATGCTAGTGAAAAGGAAAAGAAGTGGAGAAAATAGGAGAAAAGCAAATAGAAATCGAGAGTGAAAAAGTTTGTGTGGAGTCACTGTTCCGGCGGTAAGCACATACCCGGTGACGATCAGATCCTTTTTTCTGCTGTCAGCCATCTTCTTTTCTCCCATTTATCGACAATACCGAGCTCATCGGAGCTCTGGTGTAGTGAAAACACGATGTCCAGCCCTTTGTTCCGTCCAAATCTACGTCAAATCATTTTTTCGACCTTGGAATCTGGTCTGTTTTCATGCTTGTCATCTTCTTCTGCATCACTGAAGGGGAAACAGTGAGATCGAGAAGAGATTGAGAAAGATCGAAGAAAGAGAAATTCGAGTGAAAGAGAGATTCTAGTGAGAGAGAGATCAAAACAGAGAGAGGGATCAAAGATTGGGAGCAAAGCATAAAGGGGAACCAACTGGGAAGGAGGGTGGTGCGATCGGATTCTGGCAATGTCCATCGAAATCGTAGTTGTGTTTGGTTCTATTTGAAATTGGGTTGGGCGCAGGTTTTGGTTTTGCATTCTGTTCTTGGTCAATCATTATTTTGGACTAGATTTTGTCGTTGTTCTTTCTGAACTAGGCGAATCGATCGTTTGAATTTGGTTCCGGTGAAATCAGTTATGGGTTTTCGTTATTACAGCATTTTGGTATAATGTGGTGATTAAACCGAGTTTGGAATTGAGGTTGTTGGTCGAGTTTGGTGTGGCTCGTTATTGAGGTTCTTCGGTGCGCGGATTCCGTCTTTTGATTGACTGATATTTGGAATAAAGTCGTCATCGAGGTCTAATTCTACTCTTTACCTCTTTTGTTTTATTGTTAATGGTATCCAATGCATTGATTCTAATATTGTGTGTTAGTTGACTCGTGATGATGCGAATTGTTGTTGTTTTGGTTTGGTATTTTAATTCTCTTGATTGTGGATTGATTGTGGATTATGTGATGAGATGATATCTTGTTTGGAGAATTAAGATTGATTGTTTAGGGTGGAATTAAAATTGACAAAAGTGAACATTAGTTTATGTTGATTCATTGATAGTCGCTTAATTCGCGATATGCCATGGCGTGCCGCTTATTGAGTTGATGGGGTGCAACGAGGCGTGGCGCTTAACGTGTCGACTGAGCGATGTGGCGCGTCGCTTACTGCGTTACTAGCCACTTTCAGTTTAATTAATTTTGGGCATGTGGGGATATTTGAGTCATTTTTCTCTTACTTTGTCTCACCCATAACATGAGATTAATACCCCAAAAAAGTGAAACCACTCATCTTTTCACAAACCCTCTCAAGAACAAAACCCTAGCTTCTTCAAATTGAAGTTCAAGCTTCAAGAAATCATCAAAAACTCACGAAAATTCATCAATTAAGGTATGTTAAATGTTCATCCATGAGCCCTTTTCACGTATGGAGTCCAAGCACCTATTTTTATGTTTTAAATCAAGAATTTACATGTTTGTAACGAGTTATCTTTATGAGGTTTTTAGGAATTTCAATTATGCATGATGATTACAAGTGTTTTTAGTTGAAAAGTTGCCCTTACACGTTTGAAGCCTGAAGTTCCATGTTAAACCCCAATATATGTTTTTAGTGTTATGATTATGTTATTCCCATGTGTTTCAATCATTCCCATGCTTAAGTTCATGAATTTAAAGTGTTTGACGAAATACCTTAGAGATGAATCTTGATCAATGACTACTTATTATGCTTTTGAAACTTTGGTATGCTTCTACTCTTGAAGTTATCGAATCCTGGGGGTTATGAATACTCGAAGTTATCTGTTTACTTAGTCCTAATACTTTCAAAATAGTTTTCAGGCATATATGAGTATTATTAGTTAGTTATCCTATCTGTTAAGTTTAGATCAGTTCAGTATTCCGAGTCAGTTTATTTAGGAGTAGGATTTAGCACTGAGCGAACCTAGGGATAGGAGCTTACCTGCCAGTTGAGAGTGTGACATTTAGTAGCAGTCCCTGTGTTTCAGAATGACATACCCAACGTAGGTTAGAGATGTTGACCTGCCAGTTGAGGGTTAACGTATATCTCACTAGAGCACCTACCAGTAGAGGGTGACTCTTTAGTCCTCCAGGACTTTATTTCAGTATATCCACGCAGCCAGTAGTAGTACCCGTGGCATGGTACAAACACCCCTCCAATTAGGGTCACGGGTTGGACCCCAATTAGCTCTTATTGGGGCATCTCAATTATATGATAGCTCCTACAATCTCAGTCCAGTATTTAGTTCAGAGTTCAGTACAGGTTTGCTTGACCACAGTATACAGTTATTAGTTGTTCAGTGTTAGTATTTTAGTGTTTCAGTTTATAGACCATTCCAGTACCACGTAATATGCTTGGTCATGCATTCTTAGATTTTACAACGTTTATGCACACTATACATCAGTTATCTCGTGCCACTCACTCAGCCAGTTATTATTCATGCATATGAGGCATTCATATTAGCCTAACCTTATTTAATATACCAGTACATCTAAAGTACTGACCACATACTCATTTCTTGTGCTATGATGTCTTATATCATAGGTTCAGTATGATTCGGACGCTTAGGTTCCCGACGTCACCTAGACATCCCAGTGCACCAGCAACAGCAGCAGTGGTGAGTCCTCATATTCCAAGGATTGATTATGTTTATTTCAGTATTTTAGTCCTGTAGTCAGTCGGAGTTAGTTGGGGACTTGTCCCATCAACTCTACAAACAGTCAGTTAGAGGCTTTCTGTAACGCCCAAAATCTAGTACCCAAAACACTACACGGTGCTTATGACCCCGAAGGACTATAAGCTAACTCATAACTGATATCTGTGCCTGTATACTGCATGATATACTGTATAATGCAGAAACATGCACAATTTAAGGCATAGGTGAAATCATCAAATTTCACAAATCATAAACCACTAAATTCATGGATTTCAATTTATATGCTAACGTAGTTATCATAATTTCACATATGGATCCTAACATGGGAATCAAACAATAACCATCACATAACTTAAGCAACCCACAACAAAATAACCATGATTCATAATTTAAAATAGGGTTCTTGAGCTTTATAGATGAAAGGAATCCATAAATCAACACAACACATACCTTAGTTCATGATTTAGCAAAGATTGATGGAGAGATTTTCTTGAAATTGAATCCCCAATTGAAATCCTAGTTTCTTCTTGAGAGATAATTGAGAGAAGCTAGTATATTTTGGGTGAAGAATGGCTAAATTACGTGTTATTGAGTTTAAATAGGGGTGGGAAATTAACCTTTTTAACCCTGGACACGTCTTTTAAAATTGACAAAAAATTTTTGATCTGGACCCCTGGCGTGAGGCGACACGATATCACTGGAATTCGACAACTAGGAAATTGGGGGATGGCGCGACGCGGAGCCATCACGTTACCACTTCATTTGTGACCTGAAAGTTTGGCGCGACGCGCCACTATTGCGGACCCCTACTGGAATTTGAAAAATGTCATTTTCTCCTGTGGCGCACCTC
The DNA here is from genome assembly GCF_002878395.1 of Capsicum annuum. Taxonomy (NCBI): domain Eukaryota; kingdom Viridiplantae; phylum Streptophyta; class Magnoliopsida; order Solanales; family Solanaceae; genus Capsicum; species Capsicum annuum. Next base: position 237,310,197 of record NC_061111.1, on the reverse strand, counting down.
GCCACTGACTAATATGGTGTTGTTTAACGATGGGAACTTGAAATAATCATAACTTCTTACCCGGTTATCGAATTTAGGTAAATCTTATATCGATGGAAATCTTATTGAATTTCCCATATGACAAAAAGTAAAAATCTTAAAAATTCCCCATGGAATAAACATCATACAATTTAGAAGATAATACTAAACATTATTGGGTCAAAATTAGTTAGAATTCTTTGGGGTATTACAATATCTCCCCCTTGGGAACATTCATCCTCGGATGAGACTGACTAAGATGGGAGAAACGATAAGCTGAAGTACATATTGACCATGAACAACTGAAGCATGATTGACATGTCTGAGATTTATACTGAGCATGAATATCTGATGCATGATTTCATGACTTAACTGACTCATAAACACATGACTGAGATTTTTTATAACTGAGTTTCTCACAAGGAGAATGCATGTCTGATGCATGAACACATGAATAATCTGATGCATGAACATATGAATGAATATGCAATGGCACTTAGTACCAAGTTAAAAAAATAGAATCCTGAACATGAGACTGATACCAAGTTGTAACTGAAATCTGGACACGAAAACCGAAAATCTTAAGAAGAAGTGTTACCTTGAGCTACATCTGAGTTAGCAGAGAAGAGGTAAGGATACTTGGTACGCATTTCTTCTTCTGATTCTCAAGTAGCTCTCTCAACGGACTGATTTCGCCAAAGAACTTTAACTAGAGGGACTTCTTTGTTCCTTAGTCTATGAGTTTGATAGTCAAGAATTTCGACTAGAATCTCTTAATGAGAGAGGTTATTCTGAATGTCGATCCCCTCAACAGGGACTGCAACTGATGGATCACCTATGCACTTCTTAAGCAAGGAGAAATGAAAGACTGGATAGACTGTGGCTAGATCTGAAGGAAATTCGATCTCATAAGCTACCTTGCCAAAGAGACTGAGAATTTTGAAGGGGCCGACATATCGGGGACTAAGCTTTCATTTCATACCGAACCTCTTCACTCCTTTTATAAGAGATATCTTTAGATAGACATAGTCAGTAATCTCAAACTCGAGATCCTTTCTATGCACATTTGCATAAGACTTCTGACGGCTCTGAGCAGCCCAAAGCCTTTCTCTGATCAACTAGACTTTTTCTAAAGCATCGAATACTAAGTCAGGCCCTATGAATGAGGTCTCACTAAATTTGAACCAACCGATTGGAGATCTGCACCTCCTACCATAGAGAGCTTTGAATGGAGCTATCCAAATACTGGAATAATAGCTATTGTTGTATGCTAACTTAATCAAAGACAAGTGGTCATCCCAACTACCCTTGAAATCAATTGGACACATCCTTGGAATATCTTCTAGGGTCTGAATGGTCCTTTCTGCTTGACCATCTATCTGAGGATAGAAGGCTGTACTGAGATGAACTTGGGTACCAAGACCTTTTTGGAATGCTTTATAGAAATAACAGGTGAACTGGATACCTCTATCTGAGATGATAGATAACGAAACACCGTGTAATCTGACCAACTCTCTGATGTAGAGTTTGGCATAATCCTCGGCTGAATAAGAGGTATGGACCAGAAAAAAATAAGCTGATTTGATCATTCTGTCTATAATGACCCGCACTGAATTATGATGATAACGAGTTCAAGGCAAACCCATCACAAAGTCCATGTTCACTTCTTCCCACTTCCAAGTAGGAATACTGAACTCTTGCATGGGCGCACTAGGCTTCTGATGCTCTATCTTAACTTGCTAACATATAGAGCACTTAACCACAAACTCTCCAACATCTCTCTTTATCCTACTCCACCAATAGTTCTTCCACAAGTTGCGGTACATCTTTGTGGCCCATGGATGAATAGAGTAGCGTGCACCATGTGCTTTTGCAATTTTACTGCCTTAAATCATCTACACATGGAACACACAGACGACCCTGACAATGCAAAACACCATCTCCCTCTTGAGAGAAAACCTCTACTTTTTGTTCCTTGACTGACTCTTTCAACTTGACTAGACTGGGATCTCTATTTTGCTTTTCTTTCACCTTGGAATCTAGAGATGATTCTGGACTACTCTGAACCCGTATATCACCCTCTTTTGTATCGATTAAGCGAACGCCTAGTCTGGTAAGCTGATAGATTTCCTGAGCTAACTTCTTCTTACGGTCCTCAACATGAGCAACACTGCCCATACACAGTCTACTGAGAGCGTCGGCCACTACGTTGGCCTTGCCCAGATGATAAATGACACTCATGTCATAATCTTTCAAGAGCTCTAACCACCTTCTCTGATGAAGATTGAAATCTTTCTGAGAAAAAACATACTGAAGGCTCTTATGATCTATGAACACATCTACATAAACATCGTATAGATAGCCTTTAAATTTTCAAGGCAAAGACTACGGCTGCTAACTCAAGATCATGAGTAGGATAATTCTTCTCATGGGGTTTAAGCTGTCTGGAGGCATAGGCTATGACCTTATCATGCTGCATGAGGAAACAACCTAAACCTACTGTAGATGCATCATAATACACTATGAAACTATCTGAACCATCTGGAAGAGTTAGGACTGGAGCTGAGGTAAGTCGAGTCTTCAACTCTTGAAAACTATTCTCGCAAGGATCTGACCACTGAAAATTGACTTTATTCTAAGTCAATATGGACATTAGGATGCAATAGAAAAAAATCCCTCAAAAAACCATCTGTAATATCCTCTCAATAAACCATCTATAATAGCCATCCAAACCCAAGAAACACCTAATATCTGATGGAGAGACAGGTCTGGGTCAGTTTCTTACTATTTTGGTCTTTTGAGGATCTACTCTAATGCCATCTCTGAAAATAATATGACCAAGAAATGATACTAACCTTAGCCAAATTTTGCACTTACTGAATTTGGCGAATAACTGATGATCTCTAAGGGTTTGAAGTACAATTCTAAGATGGTCTGTATGATCACTCTCACTGCGGGAATAGACCAAAATATCATCTATGAATACTATGACAAACATATCCAAGTACTTCTTGAACACACGGTTCATCAAGTCCATGAAAATTGTTGGGGCATTGGTAAGACCAAAGGACATGACTAGGAATTTGAAGTGACCATACCGAGTACGAAAGGTTGTTTTCAGAATGTCACATTCTCTGACTCTGAGCTGATGATAGCTGGATCTGAGGTCCATATTAGAGAAATAACTTGCACCCTAAAGTTGGTCAAACAAGTCATTGATTCTGGGAAGAGGATACTTGTTTTTTACCATGACTTTATTGAGCTAACGGTAATCAATACATATTCTAAGAGAACCGTCTTTCTTGCACACGAATAAGATTGGTGCACCCCACGGGGACACACTGGGTCTGATGAATCCCTTATCTAAGAGATCCTTCAACTGCTCTTTTAGTTCTTTGATTTCTACAGGTGCCATTCTATATGGAGGAATAGATATAGGCTGAGTATCTGGAAGAAGCTCAATGCCAAAGTCCATTTCCCTTTCGGGAGAAATTCCTGGAAGATCTTTGGGAAAGATATCTGAATATTCATTCACTACTGGGATTGATTCAAGACTGGGAGTTTCGAAACTAGTTTCCTTAACTCGAACAAAATGATAGACACATCCTTTAGATATCATTTTCTATGCCCGAAGGTAGATGGAAAACATAACTGTCTGAATAAGGAGATGATGGAATATGTCCCCAACTAACTCCAACTAATAAACTAATTAATGAGATAATAAAGAAATAGTCATTTCCTCGAAGGATGAGGACTCACTACTAACTTACTGCTGATATCTGGAATCTACTGATGCTTTGGAGCTTGTGCTTCAGAACCTATGGTAAAAATCTATAGCGCAAATGCGCCAGTACTTTGAATATACTGGTATGTATGTGAGGTAGGCAAAAAATACATGGGGTTCATATGCATGAACAATACTGGCTAATTGACTAATATGAATGTGAGAATACATGCATTAACATATCGTAACTATATCTGAGATCGTGATAACATGCATTTACTGATAACTAACATGACTGATAACTGAGTTCTAATAACTGGTATAACTGATAACATTAGTAACTGTATCTGACAGTCTTGAATCTGATGGAACTAGCTGAGTTCCGTACTATTCTGAGTTGACTGTATCTGACAGTCCTGAATTCTGTAACTGAAATTATGGGAAGTAGTTATCTAACCAACATGCCCCTAATATGCCATATGGCTGAGTTGGGGTCCAATCTGTAACCCCAATTAGAAAGGTTCCAATACCGTGCCATCGGTAAGGACAAGCTGTGAGTGACCCTCATCTGACAGTGTCCCCAAAAAAGAATGGTAGGGCCCTCATCTGACAGTGCTTATCCACCTTATCAACCCTCATCTGACAGTATTGATGTCTCAACCTATGCTGGCTACATAGTTCTAGAATGCAAGGATAACTTCTAAGAATCACACCCTCATCTGACAGTGTGTGTTCCCATCCTTGAGCTCACTCGGTGCTAATTCCTACTCCAATCTGAATAGACACTGAACATGAATTACTGAACTAAATTAACTGAATTCCGTTGACTGATGGAATAATACTGAGATTACTGAATTACTGAGATTTCCTGAGTTACATGACTGACTGAGTTCTATTGATCAAGGCTTAACTGAGGATATCGTGAAATGTATCACTGACTTTGGGCACACAACTATATTTTTTAGGTACAAGTACCCCCCGGACATGATGGAAGGAAACTGACAAGGCATGATATTCTTAAATGCATGACCAATCATCAACAATCCATAATACAATAATTGGAGATATTTCATGGGCATTTGATTATCATAGCTTGGTACATGAATAAAATAGCATGTATACATGGTATAATTTTATAAGGCTAACTCATGAACAATCCCAGAAGCAATTTCAATACATAAGAATAACATAAAAGTTATTTTGAATATAAGGTTAAAGCATACATTGTCATTTGGCTCACAATTTAGCTATAGTGCATAATTTCTATCCCTTTAGGCATTTTATCAAATACCTTACATGCAAAACTTGAGGCATAGGTGACATCATCAAATTACACAAATCATAAACCAAATTCATGGATTTCAATTTATATGCTAATGTAGTTTTCATAATTTTACATAAGGATCCCAACATGGGAATCAAACAACAACCATCACATAACTTGATCAACCCACTACATAATAATCATGATTCATAATTTAAAATAGGGTTCTTGAGCTTTATGGATGAAAGGAATCCATAAATCAACACAACGCATACCTTATTTCTTGATTTAACGAATATTGATGGAGATATTTTCTTGAAATTGAATCCCCAATTGAAACCCTAGTTTATTCTTGAGAGAAAATTGAGAGAAACTAGTATATTTTGGGTGAAGAATGGCTTAATCACTTGTTATTGGGTTTAAATAGTGGTGGGAAATTAACCCTTTTAACCCTAGATGCGTCTTTAAAATTGTTGAATATTTTTTTATCTGGACTCTTGGAACGACGCGGTGCAATCATGTCGTGTCACTGGAATTTGACAACTGGGAAATTGGGGGATGGCACGATGTGAAGCCATCGCGTTGCCACTTCATTTACAACCTGGAAGTTTGGCGCGATGCACCACTATCACGGACCCTTACTGGAATTTGACAAATCTCATTTTCTCTAGTAGCACGGTGCGCCACTGACTAATATGGAGCTGTTTTACGATGGGAACTTAAAATAGTCATAACTTCTTACCCGGTTATCGGATTTAGATGAATCTTATATCGATAGAAAGCTTATTGAATTCCCCAAATAACAAAAAGTGAAAATCTTAAAAATTCCCCATGGAATAAACATCATTCAATTTATAAGATAATACCAGAAATTCTTGGGACGAAATTAGTTAGAAAACTTTGGGGTATTACACTTTCAGACAGTTAGTCAGTTATTAGATGTTATTGACTTTGTTTACACTATTATTTTTGGAATTATTATTTCAGAAATATTTTAATGTTTAAACCTTATGGTATATCCAGGTTTGTTTTCCACAGATATGTATCTTTTATTATCAGTTTATTCAGTGCTCACAGCAGGTACCAGCTCATGGGTTAGCTTGTGGTCACTTGTGACTGTAAGAACTGTGTGGCATCCAGGGTGTACTCTCGGGGTGTTACAAACTTGATTTTAGAGCCTAAGATTTTAAGGTGTCCTAGGGAGTCTGAAAGCCGCATTTAGTAGAGTCTTGTGCATGGGTGAAGTGCGCCACACTTATGGAAAAGAGCCTACAAGACTTTTAGGAAAAGTTCCCCTTCCTTCAGTATTCATGTTGTGCAAATAAGCATGAGCTCAATTTAAAATCTCTTTCTAATTCAATCTTCTTTCCATTTACAAAACATGCCTCTCAAAAAGAATAATGGAACGAAAGATGAAAATCAGCCTACACCTCTGCCTATTCAGGAAGATCCCCTAAATGAGCATGTCTCTCATACTAAATTCAAAGATGCATTCACTACGTTAGGTCAATCAGTATCAGACCAAAATAATTAGTAGGTTGTTTCCCCAGCTGTTATAGTGGCTAATACTGTCGTAGCTAGGATTCGGGACTTCACTCGAATAAACCCTCCTTTGTTTTTGAGATCCAAGTCTGATGAGGATCTGCAGGAGTTCCTTGACATGGTTGAAAAGGTAACCAACATTATTGGTATGACTTCTAGTAAGAGTGCAGATTTGGATGCTTACCAGTTGTAGGATGTAGCTCACATCTGGTATAAGTAATGGAAGAGAGATAGAGGTGTAGCTGCAGAGCTGGTCGAATAGGAGGAGTTTGCTATAGGCTTTTTTGATAGGTTCTTTCCCTTGGAGTTAAAAGAATCTAAAGTGAAGTATTTTATCAATTTGAGGCAGGGGAACATGAGTGTGAAAGAGTATTCTCTTAAGTTTAATCGGCTAGCCAGGTATGCTCCTAATGTGGTTTCAAATGACAGGTCTAGGATGAGTAAGTTTGTCTCTAGTGTAGCTGATAGCGTGCTCAAAGAGTGTAGGACTAAGATGTTGATTAAGGAGATAGATGTGTCTAGGTTAATGGTACATGCTCAATAGATTAAGGAGCAGAATTTTAAGTAAAGAGAAAGGGAGAATAAGAAAGCCAGAATTGGTAGGTTCAATTTTGGTTAGTCGAGGTTGGGGGGTAATAATCGTCCTCAATTCCATAATAAATCTTTAATCCCAACTCCATCTTCATCTAGTGCGCTAGCACCAAAGTTCAGAAATGATAATCAGGATAGGGCGCCAGGCACTAATCCCCAAGGTAGTGTGAGCAGTGGTCGCACAAATCCTCTTTGCCTGAAATGCGGTAGGAACCATTAGGGTATGTGTAGAGCTGACATCGATGTATGCTTTGGGTGTGGCAAACTGCGCCATAGGGATAGGAATTACCCACAAGGTGGTCAGCACGATCAGTACAGTCGTCCCCCAGTACTATCCGATCGCGCAACTCAGTAGGGTGCCGCTTCCAGTGCAACCAGTGGTCAGCACCCAAATAGATTGTATGCACTTCAGTCTCGACTGGATCAGGAAAACTCTCCTAATATGGGTAATGGTATGTTACAAGTCTATCATTTACATGTTTATGCTTTGTTAGACCCCAAAACTTCTCTTTCACTTGTAACCCCCTATATAGCTATTAATTTTGACATCGGTCTTGAGACTTTAGCATAACCCTTCTCAGTGTCCACTTCAGTAGGTGTCTTTATTGTATCTAGGTAGGTATACAGGAACTGTCCGGTTATAATATCTCAAAAAGTCATTTCAATTGATCTTGTTGAGTTAAATATGACTGATTTTGATGTCATTATCGACATGGATTGGCTCTACTCATGCTATGATTTAGTTGATTATAGAAATAGAGTTGTTCATTTTTAGTTTCCGAATAAACCAGTCCATGAATGGAGGGGTAGTATTTCAAACTTAGGGGTCATCTTGTTTCTTATCTTAGAGCGAGCAAAATGATATCCAAGAGGTGTGTTTACCATCTTGTTCAAGTCAAAGACTCTAATTCTGAGACTCCCAATCTCAAGTTGGTTTCAGTAGTGAGAGAATTTCCAGATGTGTTCCCTAAAGATCTTCGCAGAGTTCCACCTGAAAGAGAAATTGACTTCGAAATAAACCTTCTTCCAGATACCCAAGCTATCTCTATTTCACCTTATAGAATAGCTCTAGCTGAGCTTAGGTAGTTAAAAAAATAGTTGAAAGATATTTTAGATAAGGGATTTATCAATCCCAGTATTTCCCTATAGGATGCCCTAGTCTTTTTCGTACAAAAGAAAGATAGTTCTCTTAGAATGTGTATTGATTACCATCAGTTGAACAAAGTCACGATCAAGAATAAGTACCCACTTCCCAGAATCAATGACTTGTTTGACCGACTTCAGGGTTCCAGTTATTTCTCTAAGATAGAACTCAGATCCGGCTATCATCATCTCAGAGTCAGAGAATTTGACATTCCAAAAATAGCTTTCAGAACTCGGTATGGTCACTTTAAATTTCTAGTCATGTCCTTTGGTCTAACAAATGCCCCAACAACTTTCATGGACTTGATGAATAGAGTGTTCAAGCAGTACTTAAACATGTTCATCATAGTCTTCATAGATAACATCCTTTTCTATTCCTGTACTAAAAATGATCATGCAGGCCACCTCAGAATAATATTGTAGAATCTTAGAGCCCATCAGTTGTTTGCCAAATTTAGTAAGTGCGAATTTTAGCTAAGATCAGTAGCTTTTCTTGGCCATATTATTTTCGGTGATGGCATTAGAGTTGACCCTCAAAAGACCGAAGTAATGAGAAAATGGCCCAGATTTATATCTCCATCAAATATTAAGAGTTTATTGGGTTTGACCGGCTATTATCAACGGTTTGTTGAAGGGTTTTCATCTATTGCATCCCCTATGTCCATATTGACTTAGAAGAAAGTCAAGTTTCAGTGGTCAGATTTCTGTGAGAAGAGTTTTCAGGAGTTTAAGACTTGACTCACCTCAGCCCTATTTTGACCTTGCCAAATGGTGCAGATGGGTTTGTTGTTTACTTTGATGCTTCTAGAGTTGGTTTGGGTTATGTTCTAGTGTAGAGAGGTAAGGTTATAGCCTATGCCTCTAGACATCTTAAGCTCTATGAGAAGAATTATCTTATCTGTGATTTTAACTTAGCAGCTGTTGTGTTTGCCTTGAAAATTTTGAGGCATTATCTGCATGAAGTGCATGTTGATGTGTTCACGGACCACAAAAGTTTGCAGTATGTGTTATTATAGAGAGAGTTAATATTCATCAGAGAAGATAGTTAAATTTATTGAAGGACTATGATATGAGTGTTTTGTATCATTCGGGCAAGTCCAGTGTATTGGAAAATGCCCTTAGTAGATTGTCTATGAGTAGTGTGGCTCACGTTGAGAATGATAAGAAAAAGTTGGTTCAGGAGGTTCATCAGTTGGCTACATTAGGTGTTCATTTAGTTGACTCAGCTGAGGGTAGTGTATGGGTACAGAATAGTTCATAATATTCTTTGGTTGCCAAAGTGAAAGAAAAGCAAGATAGAGATCCCAGGTTAGTTGGTTGAAAGAGTCAGTCAGAGATCAAAAAGTAAAGATTTTCTCATGAGGGGAGATGGTGTGTTGCATTATCAGGGTAGATTGTGTGTGCCATGTGTTGACGGTTTGCGATGATGAATTCTTGCAGAAGCACATGGTGCATGTTATTTCATTCACTCAGGAGCTACTAAGATATACAGTGATTTGCAGGAAATCTATTAGTGGAGTGGTATGAAAAGGGATACTACAGAGTTTGTAGCTAAGTGCTCTAATTGTCAGCAGGTTCAGGTTGACCACCAAAGGCCTAGTGGTACTATGCTGGAGTTTAGCATCCCCAGATAAAAGTGGGAAGAGGTGAATATAGATTTTGTGATAGGGTTATCTTGTTCACGTCGCCAGTATGATTCGATTTGGATTATTGTGATCAAAATAACCAAATCAGCCTATTTCTTACCTGTCCATACTTCTTATTCAGCCGACGATTATGCCAAGCTCTATATTAGAAATTTGGTCAAGTTGCATGGAGTCCTGTTGTCCATCATTTCAGGTAGAGGTACTCAGTTTACCTATTATTTTTGGATGGCTTTTCAGAATGGTCTTAGTACCCAAGTTCACCTCAGTAAAGTCTTTCACCCTTAGACAGATAGTCAGGCAGAGAGGACCATTCATAAACTAGAGGACATATTGAGAGCATATCTTATCGACTTTAAGGGCAATTGGGATGACCACTTGCCATTGATTAAGTTTGCTTACAATAACAGTTATCATTCCAGTATTCAGATGACTCCATTTGAGGCTCTTTATGAGAGGAGGTATAGATCTCCTATCGGTTGGTTTGAGGTAGTGAGACCGTGTTAATAGGGCCAAATTAGGTATTTTATGCATTGGAGAAAGTTCATCTAATCAGAGAGAGTTTTAATACAGTGCAAAGCCCTCAGAAATCCTATGAAGATATGTGTAGGAGAGATCTCGAGTTCGCAGTTGGAGACTTGGTTTATTTAAAAATCTCTCTCATGAAGGGAGTGAAGAGAATGTTGGCCCTTACAAAATCTCGAGTCGCTATGGGAAGATAGCTTATGAGCTTGAGTTGCCTGCAGATTTGTTGTCAGTGCACCCAGTATTTCATGTTTCTTTGTTGAAAAAGTGTATTGATGATCCATTTGTGTTGTCCCTTTAGAAAGATTAGATGTTCAGAACAAGCTTTCTTACAAAGATTTCCTAGTTAAAATCCTTGATCATCAGATTCGTAGACTGAGAAACAAAGAAGTTCCCTTGGTCAAAGTTCTTTGGCAGAACCAGTCCATTGAGAGAGCTACTTGGGAAGCAGAAGCAGATATGCAAATCAAGTACCCTCAC
>NC_061111.1:237290414-237296267 GCF_002878395.1 Capsicum annuum | reverse complement strand
ATAATTAGGCTTTTGGCCCATAACCTGTCCTAATCTAATCATTTGGGTTTTTGCCCCATAACCTGTCCTAAGCTAGTTTTCGGATCTTGAAGGCCCAAAAATTTGTTTCACCTATATTAAATTACAACTTTGGTTTCGAGGCCCAAATGAATGAACAAATAAATAAATAATAAGACAATAAAAAAAACCAAGACTCTTCAAGTCTCTTAGCGACCTCATCAATGGGTTTTGACCAATTTTCTTTCTTCTCCCATCTTCTTGCACCCACACGCTATATATCGACTTTAGATTTAAACTTCGAACTTGACTCGAAGAGATGAGCCTTTTAGATACGTAATTTTGTCCCTCCGAAAGATTAATTTTCACCTTTTTACCTTATCCTATCGTGTACCCTCAACCATGTAATTATCCCCACCCCCCCATAAAATGACAAAAATAACAACCCCTAATAATTTTTATCTTATCCTAACAAATTCTATCCCATCCTAACCACCCCTACCCCACCTCACCACTACCCTACCCAACCCCCTACGCCTTTACACATTTTTGGACACCATAACAAAATTGGGTACTTTTTGGCATTGGGAGAATTATATACATATAGAGGAAAAAGGGCAGGGGACTCCATTTTATTTGGGATTTTCTTTGGCTTCATTCACACAACAAAGACAACAACCATTCTTCTACTCCAATTTCCATCAACACAAGGAAAAACACCACTCTCTCTGAGTCACGCTCATCATCACCAACATACACACACTGATACACCAATATTCACACATACATAGGACACTCAGGAGTGAGAGGGAAAGATAGAGAGAGAGAGAGCTGCGAGAGAGTGAGAGGTTGAGACAAGAGAGAGAGAACTGAGTGGAGCCGATCGAAAGAGTGAGAAAGGGGGAATTACATCGGAGTTGAGATTTTTTTCGGCGAGTTCTCACCGGAAACGTCACTGTTGTATGCGTCTCTTTGTTCTTCGTCACTATCGGAGCTCGCTGGAGTTCTGTCGCGATAGGAACCGCGACCCCAGCTCTAACCCGACTGGACTGGACCAATTTCAGTCCTATTCCGGTGGTCTGCCAGTGAACGGTTAAAACAAAAACGAGCATCTATTGAGTTCACGATTGAGGTTCGATTTGAGGCTTTCGGACCCGGTTCTATTTTCTAATCGCATTATTTGTCACAATAAAAGCTTCGATTGAGGTCCATTTCTCATTTCTTTTCTCGAATAATTTTAAAAATCATATTTTTGATTTTGTGATGTTTGAATCATGAATGTTGGTTGGCGCTAAATTTGGATTAGGAAGATTAAATTGATAGTCTAAAGATTAGTTAATCGTTGATTGAGAATTAAAGTTGTTGTTTGGGTTCGGGATCGAAAAATCGATAAAAATGAATAAGATTAGTCTTGATTTATTGTTGTCGGTTTATTTTGAAATAAATATTGATGTTAAGTGTAATTGTATCATGTCTTAGGTCGGGCATTGATAGGCAAGTTCTAGGTTTTGGAGGGTAGGCAACTCGTAGGATTTTAATCATCGAATGTGTAAATATTTGTGTTGAGTGCTTTTTTTTATTTTCATCACATTTCATTAAATGTATTCATTTGGTCGGGGAATGCCCCGGAGATTGATGTATTTATTCACTGGGGAATGCCCCGACGTATCAAGTTGTCGAAGGCGGTCGTGATCAAGGCCCGAGGCATCGGATAAAGTCGGGGAGCGTAGTTAGGATTAGTATAGGTTAGATAGAATTTATTTTTGCATTTTTATTTATTTTTTGGGTTGTAATAATTGGACTGGACACTATATTTTTGGATTGTTTTGTTTTATTTGTTGGTTTGATTGTTTTACGTGCTTTTGTGTGGTTTATATATTCATAGTGTCAGATTAGTCGATACGCTCCACCAAGCGACCGTGGTCGAACAACGGGATCGAGGGGTGCCTAACACCTTTCCCTCGGTCAACAGAATTTCTTAGCCGAAATCTCTGTTCGTCGATCAATTTTATAGAGTCAAAATCATTTTGAAAAAGGATATTCATGGGTGACTTGGCAACCCGATTTATGTCAAGTGGCGACTCTGAGTTTTGAAACTAATGAATTCTTTTTGAAATAATTTTCATCTTTTGTCACTTTAATAATAAAACCCTTTCGAAAATTAAAACGAATTCTTTCTTTTGGAGTACAAAAAAGGGGTGTGACGGCTCTGGCGACTCTGCTGGGGATAACTGTCCAGAATTCGAGCTTATTTTGGAGCCGTATCGGCTTTGTTTGGCACTATAGGTGTATAAATTTTTTTTTGTGTTGTTTGTGTTATTGTTTTATCATTATGGAATGTTTTCATGCTCTTTGTGTACAGTATTTATCCTATGTGCTACCGCTTTTATATCTGGCATCATGTGTCTACCCTCGGCCTTCTTTCTGCAACAAGTCCATAGTACACGTATTGTACGCGACCTCTAGTTGAATCACCCTTATTTTAGCGGGGAAGCCTTCGGTGTTATGGAGTAGGTGGAAAGCTGTCGCAGCCACTATTGACCATACGCTCCCCCGAATAGCCTTATTAGTGAACCCCAACGTAGGTTAGCCTTTAGGTCATGCTTATGTGCATCATATTGAGACCTAGTAGAGCCCACTTGGTCCTTTGTAGGAGACTCACCTCTAAAGCATCCCTACGTGCTAAATGTTGCATCTTTAAGGATAACGTGGTCATTTGACGGGCTGATTTGGGAAAAACATATGTTAGAAGTAAAGTGTGTGGGTAATGAAAAAAAAATAAGAAAAAAAAAGAGTTCCGTAGTTTTTAGAGTTTTTTATGGCTTTAAAGGACTTTTTTTACCTTTCGCATTCATTTTCTCAAAAACATCAAAAAGATTTTCCTTTGTCTCGTTTAGCATGCATTCACAATTCGAAAACTTCAAAAATATTTTTTTCATTCATAGGATGTGTTTATAAAAGAAAAATGCAAAAAAAAATGATGTTAGAAATTTTTTACATTTCGTATAACGAAAATACCAAAAAGATTTTTCTTTCATAGTTGTTTATGTCATTTTTCTGTGAAGTATCAAAATGAAAACTCAAAAGATTTTATTAACATGGTTCATCATCTGTCTTTGGTCGTATCTCTTAAGTCAAGGTCTATCCTATTATTTAATCATTAATTGTCCAATCTGGACGAACTACACATCCCTGATTCTCCTCTCTCGGGAGTGAGATACGTAGGCAACCTATTGTTGGTTTGGGGATCTTATTTCAAAATTCCAAAAAGATTTTCTTCACTCTTTATTAGAGTAGGTGTTTCATATACGTCTTTAAGAGAAAACAATAAAAAAGATTTTTCCTTTAATAGGTTCAAGTTTCGTTTTCATATGAAATTCAAAATCGAAAATCCAAAAAGATTTTCTGTGGTAATCATAGGTTTCATTTTGTATAGGGATGTTAAAGCCGAAGAATTCAAAAATATTTTCGTCATTTCTTTTGACAAATTTTTATTTTCTTTCCTTTTTAAAGTTTCAAGAAAAAGAAAATAGAAAGAAAAAGAGTTTAATCGGCCATTTTGGCAAGACTTCACGAACTACGCACACCTGATTCTCCTATTTTGGGAGTGAGATACGTAGGCACCCTTCTTGGGTTCAGTGATCTTTTCAAGAAAAAAAATGTTTTGAAAAACTATTGAACTCTAACCATTTGCTATCTCTTGTCCAGTTAGTTTAAGGTGGTTGGTTTGTGGCATTTTGGCTGGTCCTCTATATTGCTCCAAGTCACAGAGGAAGTTATGGCCAACAAGGATACCGAGTTAGTTGTCACTAATCAGATAGGGAGTTCGGGGAATGAGAATGTAGGAGATAATGAAGAGATTCAGAAATTAAGGCGGCAAATAATAGAAATGCATCGAGCTTGGGCTAATGGTTACCGCCTTCTCCAGTTCCCACTGATAATCTGGAATATCTTTTTTGCTTGCCTCTCGTGTCACATGCACAATTTCCCATTTTTATTGATATGCCACAACATGCATCAGGATCGACTCCGGGGCAACAATATCCAACCACTTCCAAGGTTCATTTCCTCACTCCCCAATCCAAGACTACCATATACTCGGCTCCAGCTGTTGTTCATGCTTTTGCGGTGCCACCCCCACTTGAAGCTCTTACTTTTGATGTTCATCCACAAATTGTGCCTCCCTACTCTACAAGAGAGCCTGCATTGAATATTTTTAGTGATCAGCATTATGCTCTTGAGCCCACATTTAAGTTGACTGGTCCTTACGATTTCCCTCAACCGCCTGAATTTCTTTCTAACACTGAGAATCTTGTTATGATAGAAGAACAAGAGGAAATAGCTAGAAAATTGAGAAGTTTGGAACTGACTATGAAAAACTTGCAAGGACTTGGGGGGGTACAAAAGTCTCTCATATAAAGATCTGTGCATGTTTCCAAGTGTACATCTTTCTTTTGATTTTAAAATGCTGAAGTTTGAGAAGTATGATGGATATGGTGATCCTGTAGCATATTTAAGACGCTATTGCAACCAGCTAAGGGGCATTAGAGGGAAGAAATAACTATTCATGGCTTATTTCGGGAAGAGTCTTTCAGGCCTAGCTTCGGAATGATTTGTTGATCAAGACATTGACAAGTGGATTGGTTGGGATGACCTAGCTAATGGATTTGTGCAATAATTTCAATACAATGTGGAGTTAATACCTGACGAAAAATCCGTAACTGGTATGAAAAAGAAGAATACTGAGAGTTTCAGGGATTATGCAATCAGATGGCACAAACAAGCTGCTAGAGTAAAACCGCTAATGAAAAAAAGCAAGATAGTGGAGATGTTTATTCAAGCGCAAGATAAAACATATTATTAACACTTGTTACCTACATTAGGCAAGCCATTTACTAAGGTCCTCAAAATGAGGGAGATAATGGAGGATGGAATTAAGACTTGTCGCATTGTGAGTTTTGCAACACTGAAAGTGATTACTCAAGTAATTCAAAAAGGTTCGGGAAGTGTTGGAGGAAAGAAGAATGAGGAAGATGCATCTGCTATTATAGTTGGACAACAGGCATGGGCAAGAGGACCATACCATCATTACCCGCGGGCTCAAACCCAATTTTATGGCCAAGTTCCACAGAATCCTTCCCAAAATCCATTATATTCCATTCCCCCATCTCTATATCAAGTGTATAATACGCAACCATATGTTCAACCCCCATCTTACCCACACTGGCGCGCGCCAACTCTGCCAAGTTATTCTCCTACTCCACATACATACTGAAGCCCTTCTAGGTTTTCAATTCAAGTTAAATAATGAAATGAGACAGAAGTCGAGGGATAGTTTCACACCCATTGGAGAGTCGTATACATGTTTATTCCAGAGATTGGTATAATAAGGCATGATCACTCCTCTCCTTAGGTATACTCCTGACCTATATTCAAGAAGTTTTGATCCTAATGTATGATATACATATCATTCCGATGTTCAGGGTCACAGTATTGAAGATTGTCGTGCTTTGAAAAGAGAAATTGAAAAAATGATTCAAGATAAATCAATCATGGTGTAGAACATTGACAGTGAGGAAAGCTCTAGTCATGCTGATATGTAAACCAGTGGCTAAGATGTCAGGCTGAGCAATTGAAAAGTCACCCCTCTCCTTACTAGGAAGGGGTTTGGTAGCTTGTTTTGTTTTATTTTCTGTTCTCCAAATTATTTCAGGGTTGTAGTTCGGGATCTGTCTTGTTTTGTCCTTTTGTTATTTATGTTCAAACCCTTCTATCTTTTGTTTTGACTAAATGAAGTGTATCATTTTCTTTTGTGTTTTAAATATGTGTTGTTTGTTTGTTTTCTTTACATAGTAC
>NC_061111.1:237285913-237287414 GCF_002878395.1 Capsicum annuum | reverse complement strand
GAGTTTTGCAACATTGAAAGCGACTACTCAAGCAATTCAAAAAGGTTTGAGAAATGTTGGAGGAAATAAGAATGAGGAAGATGCATCTGCTATTATAGTTGAACAACAAGCACGGGCAAGAGGACCATACCATCGTTACCCACGGGCTCAAACCCAAGTTTATGGCCAAGTTCCACAAAATCCTTCCCAAAATCCATTATATTCCATTCCCCCATCTCCATATCAAGTGTATAATGCTCAACCATATGTTCAACCCCTATCTTACCCACACTGCCGTGCGCCAACTCAGTCGAGTTATCCTCCAACTCCACATATATACCGAAGCCCTTCTAGGCCTGGTTTTCAATTTAAGCCAAATAATAAAATGAGACAGAAGTCGAGGGATAGCTTCACACCCATTGGAGAGTCGTATGCAAGTTTATTCTAGAGATTGGTATAGCAGGGCATGATCACTCCTTTCCTTGGGTATACTCCTAACTCACATTCAAGAAGTTTTGCTCCTAATGTACGATGTACATATCATTCCGATGTTCAGGGTCACAGTATCAAAGATTGTCATGCTTTAAAAGAGAAATTGAAAAGATTATTCAAGATAAATCAGTCATGGTGCAGAACATTGACAGTGAGGAAAGCTCTAGTCATGCTGATATGGAAATCAGTGGCTAAGATGTCAGGCTGAGCAATTGAGAAGTCACCCCTATCCTTACTAGGAAGGGGTTTGGTAGCTTATTTTGTTTTATTTTCCGTTCTTTAAATTATTCAGGGTTGTAGTTCGGGATCTGTCTTGTTTTGTCCTTTTGTTGTTTATTTTCAAACCCTTATATCTTTTGTTTCGACTAAATGAAGTGTCTCATTTTCCTTTGTGTTTTAAATATGTGTTGTTTATTTTTTTTATTTACATAGTACATTTTGTGTTGACTCTAGTGATATGACATGCTAGTGAAATTTTCAGCCAGATCTTAAAATCTAGTTTAAGCATGAACATTGAATCAGAGGGTTAAAGTTAGAAAAAGAGAGCATATGAGAAAATAGATAGAGTGCTGAGACATTTGGTGACAAGTTAAGACAATTATTTTGAGAATCATAAGAACAACTTGGTCATCGATCGAAAGGCAAGTCCCAATTAGGTCAAATAGTGGATGTGTGATCCATATATCAAGAGAAACAAGAAGATAAGCAGCTCTACGAAAGCATGAGTCA
Source organism: Capsicum annuum (assembly GCF_002878395.1). Classification (NCBI taxonomy): domain Eukaryota; kingdom Viridiplantae; phylum Streptophyta; class Magnoliopsida; order Solanales; family Solanaceae; genus Capsicum; species Capsicum annuum. The sequence continues at coordinate 237,286,214 of NC_061111.1, read as the reverse complement.
TTTGATGTGAGGAATGTATAACAAAGGTGGAGTTTACAGAAGAAGTAGTGACGCACAGACTCAATCTGCTTAAAAAGAAGTCGCAAATGATCTTCATCTCTCACTTCCAATTGCATATTATGTACTTGCATTCTCAAGGATTGATATGATGAAGGCATTTCATTCTTCTTTCCAAAAATTGTGTCATCCTCTGTTTACCCCATTTGAGCCTTAGTGTTATTTTCTTTCATACCCCTCTTTTGGAATCAAGATAGAGTAAGCAAAGTTCAAAGAATAGTGTCGAGTAAAAAGATAAAGTCAA
>NC_061111.1:237178426-237285813 GCF_002878395.1 Capsicum annuum | reverse complement strand
ATGTGTTGTTTGTTTGTTTTCTTTACATAGTACATTTTGTGTTGACTCTAGTGATATGACATGCTAGTGAAATTTTTAGCCAGATCTTAAAATCCAGTTTAAGCATGAACATTGAATCAGAGGGTTAAAGTTAGAAAAAGAGAGCATATGAGAAAATAGATAGAGTGCTGAGACATTTGGTGACAAATTAAGGCAATTATTTTGAGAATCACATGAACAACTTGGTCATCGATCGAAACAAAAGTCCCAATTAGGTCAAATAGTGGACGTGTGATCGCTATATCAAGAGAAACAAAAAGATAAGCAGCTCCACAAAAGCATGAGTTATTTGATGTGAGGAATGTACAACAAAGGTGGAGTTTACAGAAGAAGTAGTGATGCACAGACTCAATCTGCTTAAAAAGATATCGCAAATGATCTTCATCTCTCACTTCCAATTGCATGTTATGTACTTGCATTCTCAAGGATTGATATGATGAAGGCATTTCATTCTACTATCCAAACATTATGTCATCCTTTGTTTACCCCATTTGAGCCTTAGTATTATTTTCTTTCATACCCCTATTTTGGAATCAAGATAGAGTAAGCAAAGTTCAAAGAATAGTTTTGAGTAAAAAGATAAAGTCAAAAAGTTACAAAAGAGACAAAAATGTTTTTGAAAAAAAGAGTGTCAAGAAAAATAGAGTTAGAAAAAAAGAATCGCAAAGTGAAAAGAGTGAATAAAAGAAAAAAAAGAAAAATCAAATCAAAGCAAAAGAACAAGCTGCCAGAACTACGCATGACCTGATTCTCCTCTCTCGGGGATGAGATACGTAGGCTGCCCTACTAAGGGCTCGGTCCAACCAAATAAATAATTTAGAATCATCCAGTCAAAAAAAACTGGGGCATGAGTTAATCCTCATTTTTTTGAGTCGATTCCAAAAGTTGTAAGTCCTAACTCACTTCAAGTGTTGTTTCGGCCCCATGCCATCCTTTCTTTCTAACACTATCCAAAAGCCAAGTTACAACCAAAGAAAGACCTTCAGATCAATCTTTGAGAATGTTAAGGCTAAGCATGCAATGGATATGATGACATATTTTGGGAACTACTTGTCTTCCTCAGCATAAGGAATCAAGAGAGAAATAAAATAATGAGAGAGTCTTATTGGTGAAAACCCTCACAGGCACTGTAAGGCGATAGTAAGTTGAGAGAGATAAAAATGAGAGAGTCTTATTGGTGAAAACCTTCACGGGCACCGTGAGACGATTGTGAGTTTGGAGAAATGAGAATAAGAGAGTCTCATTAGTAAAAACCCTCACAGACACCATAAGACAATGGTGAGCTGAGGAAAAGACCCTTCAAGGCGTCACTAGCCGAATGAGGTCTGAATACAATTGACCTAAGAGAGCAACTCAATTTCAAAGCCATTAACTCAACAACAATTGGTAGAAAGTTTAGATGGAAAGATCAGGTAGCTTAATCCAAAATGCATGGCATAATCATTAGAGTTGACTGTCATGTCTAGAAAATTTTCTTATTTCATTGTTTCAAATGGGGACACTCATTGTCTTTTCTTTCTTCTCTTTATTTTTATTTTGTTTTCTTGAGTCAATTGTCTAAATAAAAGTCATGTCATTTTTCTCTTATCTTTGAGTCAAGTTCGTGTCAAAATAAGTGAGAAAGATTTCAAAACTGGCTACCAGCTTCTTCAATTGCACAAAGCAAGACAAAAGGGCCAGCACATGCTAAAGACATGATTGTAAGCCAAAATAAGGCATGCAGAAAGTTTTGTCAACCGATAAGTCTGGGAACTCATGGAAATACCAAGGTTCAAAGGGTTTATCTGAGAAGTATGACAAAGCAGGGATACTGTATTTGTTTCAGAGTCACTCTTAATAATCTAAGTTCGGGTCAATGATGCAACAAGCCAGTGACACATGCTAATGGTTGAAAGCAAGATTAAATGTGACTGGGGCAAGAGCGATTTCCACCAAAGCCAAAGCCGCAAACCAGCCACCATGTTTTTAAACTAACAAGTTTTCTTTGTATGAAATAGGAACACATGTTACCTTTGAATCAAGGATTTCAAAGCCTAAACATCTAAAGTTGCAATACCGTACTTTCACAAATGTAAGAGATAATATTTCTGCACATATTTGGTATTAAAAGCCATGGTAAAACTCATAATTCAAGATTTCTAGGAGACACGCTTACTTGTAAGGAGATGCACTTCCTTGGTTGGGTAATTCAAACAACATTTGTAAGGAGATGCACTTCCTTGTTAGAGAAATTCAAGAGACATTTATTAGGTGATGCACTTCCTTGTTTTTGTAATTCAAGCGATGTTGGTAAGGAGAAGCACTTCCTTGTTTGGACAATTCAAGCAACATTTGTAAGGAGATGCACTTCCTTTATTTGGTTAATTCAAGAAACATTTATAAGGAGACTCACTTCCTTGTTTGAGTAATTCAAGAGACATTTGTTAGGAGACGCACTTCCTTATTTGGTAATTCGATCGATATTTGTAAAGAGACGCACTTCCTTGATTGGTTAATTTAAGCAAAATTTGTTAGGAGACGCACTTCCTTATTTTGGTAATTCAAGCGGTGTTGGTAAGGAGATGCACTTCATTGTTTGGTTAATTCAAGCAACATTTGTAAGGAGACACACTTCTTTGTTTAGGCAATTCGAGCAACATTTGTAAGGAGAAGCACTTCCTTATTTGGTTAATTCAAGAAACATTTGTGAGGAGACACACTTCCTTATTTGAGTAATTCAAGAGACATTAGTTAGGAGAAGAACTTCCTTGTTTTGGTAATTCAAGCGGTATTGGTAAGGAGAAGCACTTCCTTGTTCGGTTAATTCAAGCAACATTTGTAAGGAGATGCGCTTCCTTGTTTAGGCAATTCGAGCAACATTTGTAAGGAGAAGCACTTTCTTGTTTGGTTAAGTCATGAAAACATTTCTAAGGAGATGCACTTCCTTGTTTGGTTAATTCAAGAAGCATTTGTGAGGAGACACACTTCCTTTTTTGAGTAATTCAAGCGGCATTGGTAAGGAGATGCACTTCCTTGTTTTGATAATTCAAGCAACATTGGTAAGGAGATGCACTTTCTTGATTGGGTATTTCAAATTTTTATTTTTAGGTGATGCAATTCCTAATTTGAGTCTTGATTTCTAGAAAATGCACTTTCTAGTCGAGTTATTACACTTAATCCTTAGGAGACGCACTTCCTTGCTAGTTTTCATTTGTCAGGTGACACATTTTTAACTTAAACTTGTATCTCTAGAAGACACACTTTCTAGTTAGAATCCCTCACTTTAATTCTTAGGAGACACACTTCCTAGTCTTGCTTATTCAATTGTACTCTCAAGAGATGCATTTCTTGGTTAGAGACTTGATTCATTATTGCAACATGCAAGTAGGTATGATGTGACTTTTCCAAAAGTCTTCTGATAATCTACTGGGGTAAAAAAATTTAGTTCCTGTTTTGGAACTTTACATTTCTAGCAAATGAAATCTCTCTATAATAATCCTTTTTTGGGATAATTTTCTTTTTAGTTTTGATGTGATTTCAGGAGCCTGCCTGAAGAACAGGGAGAATAAATGAAAGTCAAGCAACAAGGTGAAGAAGGTGAAAACAAAGTAACAAGGTGAAAAGATGAAAGTCAACGGATTGAAAAAATAGCAAGTCAGAAGTCCGCCTGAAGAACAAGGTGAATAAATGGAAAGTTAAGCAACAAGGTGAAGCTATTGAAAACCAGGCAACAAGTGATGGAATTGCAAGACAGGAGCCTGCCTGAAGAATAGGGTGATGAAACTTAAGTCAAAAGTCTCAACAGAAGCTGTATAGATAGGAGTTTTTGTAATTTTATTTATGCTTTAACTTATAATTCTTATTTTGATGTAATGATAGAACCGTGGACCGAAACCTCGATGGAACCTCAGTCAACACTCCAACTCGGTATAGCCCTTCTCCTTTCTTGGGAAGTACCTGTGATAGGTTTTTTTTTCATAATTTGGGTAGGACTGATGTCCTAAGTCAAGACTTGGTTTCCCTCCTTCTTTTTTCTCCGTGCTTTTGAATAAAAGTCGGGATAAAATTCTGTCTCGTTGTCTACTTCTTTTTCTGAAAACACTGTGTGTTTACATTCAAAGGGGGCATGATGTAGACACGTAATTTTGTCCCTCCGAAAGATTAATTTTCACCTTTTTACCTTATCCTATCGCGTACCCTCAACTATGTAATTACCCCCTCCCCCCCATAAAATGACAAAAATAACGACCCCTAACAATTTTTATCTTATCCTAACAAATTCTATCCTATCCTAACCACCCCTACCCCACCTCACCACTACCCTACCCAACCCCCTACGCCTTTACACATTTTTGGACACCATAACAGAATTGGGTAATTTTTGGCATTGGGAGAATTATATACATATAAAGGACAAAGGGCAGGGGACTCCATTTTTTTTGGGATTTTCTTTGGCTTCATTCACACAACAAAGAAAACAACCATTCTTCTACTCCAATTTCCATCAACACAAGGAAAAACACCACTCTCTCTAAGTCATGCTCATTATCACCAACATATACACACTGATACACCAATATTCACACACACACAGGACACTCAAGAGTGAAAGGGAAAGATAGAGAGAGAGAGAGCTGCGAGAGAGCGAGAGGTTGATATAAGAGAGAGAGAACTGAGTGGAGCCGATCAAAAGAGTGAGAAAGGGGGAATTACATCAGATTTGAGGTCTTTTTCGGTGAGATCTCGCCGAAAACGTCACTGTTGTCTGCATCTCTTTGTTCTTCGTCACTATCGGAGCTCGCTGGAGTTCCGTCGCGATAGGAACCGCGACCCCATCTTTAACCCGACCGGACTGGACCAATTTTAGTCCGATTTTGATGGTCTGTTGCTGAACGTTCAAAATGGAAACGAGCATATATTAAGTTCACGATTAAGGTTTGATTTGAGGCTTTCAGACCTGGTTTAATTTTCTAATCGCATTATTTGGCACAATAAAAGCTTTTATTTTGTGATGTTTGAATCATGAATGTTGGTTGACGTTGAATTCGGATTATGAAGATTAAATTGATAGTCTAAAGATTAGTTAATCGTTGATTGAGAATTAAAGTTGTTGTTTGGGGTCGGGATCGAAAAATCGATAAAATGAATAAGATTAGTCTTGATTTATTGTTGTCCGTTTATTTTGAAATAAATATTGATATTTAGTGTAATTGTATCATTTCTCAGGTCGGGCATTGATAGGCTAGTTCTAGGTTTTGGAGGGTACGCAACTCGTAGGATTTTAATCATCGAATGTGTAAATATTTGTGTTGAGTGCTTTTCTTCATTTTCATCATATTTCATTAAATGTATTCATTTGGTCGAGGAATGCCCCAGAGATTGATGTATTTATTCACTGGGGAATGCCCCGACGTATCATGTTGGCGAAGGCGGATTGTGATCAAGGCCCGAGGCATCGGATAAAGTCTGGGAGCGTAGGTAGGATTAGTAGAGGTTAGATAGGATTTATTTCTGCATTTTTATTTATTTTTCGGGTTGTAATAATTGGACTGGACACTATATTTTTGGATTGTTTTGTTTTATTTGTTGGTTTGATTATTTTACGTGCTTTTGTGTGGTTTATATATTCGTAGTGTCAGATTAGTCGATACGCTCCACCAAGTGACCGTGGTCGAACCACGGGATCGAGGGGTGCCTAACACCTTCCCCTCAATCAACAGAATTTCTTAGTCGAAATCTCTGTTCACGGATCAGTTTTATAGAGTCAAAATCGTTTTGAAAAAGGATATTCATGGGTGACTTGGCACACCCGATTTATGCCAAGTGGGGACTCTGAGTTTTGAAACTAATGAATCCTTTTCGAAACAATTTTCATCTTTTGTCACTTTAATAATAAAACCCTTTCGAAACTTAAAACGGATTCTTTCTTTTGGAGTACGAAAAAGGGGTGTGACAGGCCTCATTGACCCATTACAAAATGCAAGAGGAAAAGAATCCACTTGAACTCCAAAACAGATTCATGCAAAGAAAAAGATAAAAGAAAAAGAATTAATATGTGTTCAAAAATTCTACACTTGATAGATAATTAATGAGATGAAAAAATAACGTTCTCAAGCATAAATAAATAATATGCTATGATATCAAGAACAAATTAAATTATCCAACAAAAAGGAAATTAACCTATTTTTAAAATAATCTTCCAAAAATTGAGTCTAGCATAACATAATCAACTAATCCTTGAAAAGAAGACATTGACTCACAAGTATAGTTGCTTAGAATTTGGACAAACATTTCCTATAGATTAACACATATTTGCATCAAATACTATAATATGATATAATCTAAGACATGCTTTCATTAAATAAAGAAAAGGGGAATGAGCATAAGATGACGAAATCTTTTTGTGACATCTCAAATATGAAATACAAGATACACTAATGCAACAATACTTTTTCAATATCAAATAGTGTCAATCAACAGATTTGAAGAGAACTTCATGGAGTAAGTGAATAACAATGAGATGTATAAATGCACAAAAATACTTCAAGAAATAAATCAATAAGCGAGGTGAAGAAAATAACATATATTAAACATTTCAAAGACAGGACAGAAAAAATAATAAAAGATTAATTCTAAGAAAATTTTTTTAATTATGCCAACTCCTGTTTTAGGTTTACACCATTTCAGCAAAATCTATAACCCTAACAACTTTTCAATTTAAACAAGAGAAAATCAAAGATAGTTTTGACCACGAAAATGAGTAAATCATGATTGCAGACATATATCAAAAGAACTTAGCATTTCATCATGACATATAATCATGGAAAAAAATAATACGTTAATCAAAAGAATTAAGGATAGATAAAAGAGTTAGATCTTAAAAGTAGCATTTAAATTACAATTTTTTTTTGCATGTGCATGAGTCGACTATCATGTATATGTCAAAGTGGTCAACTTCAATCTTAAGCGGTAATTTTGCAAATCGCTAGGCCACAAACATAACACACTATGATATGCCTTTCAAAAATAACACCAAATCTCTAAATACAAGTAACTCACTACTTCAAATTGAGAAACAATTTCAAGACCCTTAACAATAGTAACTATTCTTTTCCAACATAATGGTAACAACTTTACATGCTAAAAGCGAACATATCTATCAATAGAGAATTTAAACAAGACATGAATACATATTTAATCAAGTAAAGGTCGAAACTTTATCCATCTAATCGTAATAATCAAAGAAGAAAGTCAAAGAACCACATTCAACTATTGCTAGCTCATTTTACACAATGAACATAAAAATAACCATAATATTGATATAACAACATCTTTTGACCTTCAAGGCCGTCTACAGCAAATAATCCCAGCAAACAAAATTACAAATACGAAACTACGAAGAAGAAGATGACGAAGAAAATGATAACAAAATTAAAAGAAAAAAGTGTGTTTACCTTTTTCGGACCAGCAAAACAGGACTTTAAACTTTCTTCAGAGTCTTGATCACCACTGGAGAGCAATCTTTTGAGAACCCCGATTAGACTACCGCTTGAAAGTTTTAGTAAAAAAAAAAATTAACTCTTTGCTCAAGAGTTTTTTCCACTCCTTGAGACTTGCTTTCTACCAAAATGGTGGTAGTATTTGTAGAAGAGGATATGATTGAATTCTTTGAATCCACCAATATGGGAGAAAGAACTTAGGGGTATTTTTGGAATTTTAGAATGAGGGTAAGGTTTGTTGGAGGATAAGGTGAGGTGGAATTGTACAATCTAGTACAAATTTTGAATTTCAAAAATGAAAAAAGGACAAGGTTGAGGGAGAATTGTACAATCTAGTACAAATTTTGAATTTCAAAAATGAAAAAAGAACAAGATTGAGGGAAAATCATATAATCTCGTACAAATTTTGAATTGCAAAATGAAAAAAAGGACAAGATTGAGGTGGAATTGTACCATTTAGTATAAATTTGAAATTCAAATTTGAATTTTGGGATTTGAATGGGTAGATTGGCTTAGGCTTATTATTAAATAGCAAAATTAAATTAAAATTAGCCAATCTCCTTTAAAATTTGGCCAATTGAGAATCAATTGGTCAATTATATTGCAATTATGGTCCTAAATCATAATTTCAGCCAATTCTATTTAAATTAAAATCATATTAAAAATCAATTGATCAATTGCATTGCAATTATGACCAAATTGATTTTAGTTAAGACCAAATTTAGTAAATTGATTAAAACTTAAATAAGATCCGATATGAATTATTAACCAGTTAAATCCCGAGCTTTTTGATTAGATAAAATCAAATAAATATGCCTCCAAATAAATTATTTTTGAGAACAAATTATATTTAAATCAAGATTTTACCCATTTAAATTAATTTTCAAGATCAATCTCAATAATAGTTCGGTTTTGATAAAAATGTTCATTTAAGCAACAAAATTTATAAAATCTCGTGTATGTAAATATGAAAATGTATAATTGTCACTTAAGTGACAAAATTAACCAAAAAAATATTTTAGAGTATATTTATCTAGATGAAATAAATATTTTAATTTTATTAAAAATTGAAGAAACTCGGAATTAAATTTTAGTCATAGGGAGCAAAAATTAGGTCTCAACAATGGGTGATATTGTAAAATCATGATTCAAACCGTGAAGCAGACATGCGTTAAGTGGCTTCTAATAACTAATTAGAAGTGATATAACAGAATTACTATAAAAAAATATTTATGAAAAAAATCTAAGTAAATCTCATATAAGACTTCAAGTTAATTTAAAGTATCAAATTTTAATTATTATTTTATGTCTATTTTATCTTTATTATTAAATATTATTAATTTTTAATATATAGATGACTCATAATTATTAATTTGGAGTGACATAGTAAAATTACCATTGAAGCAGCTGACGCACACATGTCAGAAATATCTATTTAACTTATTTTTATTAAATATTATTAATTTTTTAATACGTAAATGACTTATAATAAATGATTAAAGGTAATACAGTAAAATCACGCTTGAAGCAGCTGAAGCAGGCAATACAAGCAGACATGTCGACCTGCTGCCTGCTTCAGCATGAAACTCCCTCTTATATATAAGTATAATATAATATTTTTCCTCTAAAAAGAGAAAATAATCATATCTAAACGAAATGCGTGACCAACAATAAACCCCTCGAAAATCATTTACCCCTCAATTTTGACATAAAAATCCCCCCCCCCCCCCCCCCCCCCCCCGCACCCATAACTTTCAAAAATAATCATTCTTCCTCCTTTATCATATGCAGTATCGATTCTATCATTTCCATTTTCAAACCCCATTCTATATTACATCTTTAATATTATATATAATATTTTATTTTTAACTTGTATATACATTATAGATTTTTATTTTAGTTCTTTAACATTTAAATTATAATAATCTTTTTATAAGTTTGTTGCAAAATCTATTGATATTTTTTTGATGATTGTTTTTAATTTAAAGTCATTATGTATGTACATATGTGTAATTGTAACAATCTTTAGAGTAATTTATGATTTTGATATACTTTGATCATTTTATCCCTCTTAATAACTGTTTTATATATTTGTGGTTTACAAATGTGAGTGGCATCACTTTCGAGGTGATCGGTTGAGAAGTATGGAAATTATTTGTTTTGGAAGGTTTGAACGTTAGTGTGACTGACTTAAGTCAATATTTGATGATATCAAGGTTGTATGAGAATCTGATAGTTTCATTATCTTCGGAATGTGAATTTTGGATTTGTAGAATCTTTAATTTAGGTTCCGAGGAGTTTAGATGGATTTTGAGTAGTTGGTGAAAAAGTTGAAAGTTTACGATATATATTTGACTTTGGTCAACATTTGATTTAGACGATTTCTGTTCGGTGATTTGATGATTGTATTAAGTTTTGAATATCATTTTCAATTGGATAACATATTTGATTCATGTTCATGGGGTTCCGAGTGAGTCCTGTGGGTCTTTTGAGTTTCTTATGTTGGTGGTTGTTGTTAGTGGGTAGCTGATTTTTGGTGCAATCACACCCACAAACCTTGGACACACAAGCGGGTTGCTCTTGCAACCAGGGGTTGAACCTACGAAGTCAGGCTAGGTAGAGGTTGACTGCTTTAGGAGAGGTTCTTTTATATCAGCGAAGCCACAATTGCGATGCTTTGTCGTGCCAATGAGCTTGCTCCTGCATGACGTGGACCACTCCGCGAAGGATCATGTGGCTAGTGACTACTGCTCTTTGTGGAAGATTCACCGCACTTGTGACTAGATCTATGCAGGTGCGTAGATCGTTGTGGAATAAACAATGGATTTTTTCTTATCTTACATTTCTCATTTTTCTATTTTCAACTATACTAATATTTTTTATAAGAAATTTGTTATATATATATATATATATATATATATATATAATTTTAAAGAAGTAGCAAAAATAAATAATGGTTGATGATTTAAGAGTAGAATAGACATTTGCAAATTTTAATTAGGAAAAAGGGGAAGGGTGATTATTTTTCAAACTTGAAAGAAAATTTAATTTTTAAAGTAAAGTTGGAGGATGTAAACGATTTTTACCTATACAGTTGGGGAATTCAATGGAACGAGTGTATAAATAGCAACTTGGGGTCATAGTGTAAAAAATTTACTAATTTAGTCGTTTCGAAATCAACTTTAGACGTTTGTGTATAGGAGTGGATTGAAGATGTGTTCCTTCTGTCCCATATGAGTTGATTATCTTATCAAAATTATATGTTCAAATTATTTGTTTACTTACTAAATCAAGATAAAATTAATTAAAATTTTATATTTTATCCTAATAATTAATATTCATTCAACGTATAAAAGCAAATTTGTAAAGTTTCAAAAAAGTATTTTAATCGGTAAAGTAGTAAAATTGTTTTCTCATTTATAATTTCTTAAGAAGCGTGCAAAAGTAAAAGTAATCAAATAGTAGTCTTGCTAGATTGTAAATCTTTACTAGGTAATCAATGAAAGTTTTTAATTATAAAAAAGAACAAAAAATTATTTTTGACATGAGTATTTGGAGGTTAACTTAAAACATTGTGTATGAAGCTTAACTTAAAACATAGTGTATGGAATTAGACTTGCAGACATTTGCTTGGTCAAGCAGATTTTAGATATTTTTATTGAAATTTAGCTATGTTATTTTCAACATTTGAAGTTTAATTTTACCAGTTCTAAACATCGAATATTTTGTGTGAAGTTTGATTTAACAAACCTAAACTTCATGTATTTTTGTTTTGCTTGACTTCGCAAATTTTAGACATTCTTCTTTGAATTTTAACTTGACAATTCAGAGTCTTAAATATCTCACTTAAGATCCTCATTTTATTTTGTTTTACTGGTCATGGTACTGTTGGAAAATAGGCAGACGCAATGGAAGCTAATAGATAAGATCACTTGCATGTAATATGGACGACCAACATGAACACATAGATTATGCAAAGGATGCTTAAAATTAACCAGGAATATCACTTGAAGCGTGAGCAGATATCTTGAAGCGAATATGTCTTTGAACCTGCGGTCTTCTATAGTGATCCAAATTCATAACCGAACTCTCACAATACTTGGATGGGAAAGTACCGAATAGAACACTTATTCCATTTTTGGACTAGGGAAAATACCTATTTATAGAGATACTCTTCCAGTATATGGAGGAAAGAAAAGCACACGCTTGTTTCTACTTGAACAAGGACAGGCGGTGACTTCTCATTTTCTCATAGAAAGTAAAATTTCGAGTTCTAGTATAATATGGATATTCCAGAGACTATAAAATTAGTTACTGAGGCTCCCTATAGTTAAATAATTTAAAACACTAAGTTGAATTATTCTTATCATAATAAATTATAAATTATTACATTAAAAATACATAATTGCACTCACTCCTCTATTTTTATTTTGAAATTTTCCATTAAACACTTATTTAATTTTCTATGTTAAGATTACAAATACTAATCAATAAATTAAATATTATTGACGAATTTAATATAATGATTAATTTCCTTTAGAGCAATTCTTAACTTATTTCATATGTCGGATTCATAAATCTACTGACGGATTTACACATGAAAACTTATACGCTTCTCTTAAAAGGCGTATCATCAATCTCTATATTAAGACATGAATTTCATCAACTAACTTATTATTTCACCAATATATATTATTATCATCTAATCTATCAGGAATATTGACCCATCTCAAAATCTCACCTTTTAAAAAATCAAAACAATAAATAATATATATAGATCATAATAGTTATATCAAGATTGAAAATATAAGTATATTTAATAGTTTAGAGAATATGTTTTTATCAGTCAGTCTAAAATAACTATTTTTAATCGGTCCTATTCAATACATACAAAATGCACTCACACAAGAAGTTAGAACTATACCATTCTTGTAATTAAGATAAATTATATTTAATCTCGTGTTACAATCATTCTGATGGTTTGTCCAAAATTTCATCTACGATCGTGAACTATAATTTTAACTTATAAGAATCGATGATTTAATCTTCTATATATAAGCTTAAACTCTATGCACCAAATCATCTACTATATATGTTGAGGACAAATATATGATAATGATCTATTAATGAAATGATTCATTGAATTGAATAAATAAATAAATAATCGTTCAATAAATAATAGTACGTCAAAACCACATAGTTTAAAACCACATAGTTTATAGTATATCCTAACAATCTCCCACTTAGACTCCTAACCATGCACCCACAACTCTAACACCTAATCCATCTACATACCTTTGATGTGTGAGCCCATGCTAACACATTTGAAGCTTTTAACTCTAAATAATTGTGAAGTCTTGAGCAACTGTAGTCGTTTTTGATTATTTTAATTTGATTTGGCAGCAAAAGTAGAGGAGAGGGGGAACCACAAATAAAGAAAGCAAAAAGCATGAAATCGGAAGCAAATAGAGAGCTAAGTGTGGTTGACGACATCTATGACACGCCGTCAACCTGGTGATAGGCTGTCACAGATGCCGTCAACCTTAAACAGAAGATGTAAAACTAGAGGAAGTTTTCGTGATGGCAATCATGACACACCATCAAGATGATGATAGAGCGTCACCATCATCTTCAACCTTAGGCAGAAGAAGATGAATTTATAGAGAAGTTGACGACGTCTATGACAGGCCATCGAGATCATAATAGGCTGTCACAAGCGCCGTCATCTAATCCGATGAAAATCAAAAATTTTAATTTTATTTCCTTATTTAGGATTAACTATTTAAAACCTTGTTTTAGGATTTTTAGGGGGATTTTTTATCCATCATCCATTGACATATTGACAATATATGACTTTTCTCTCTCTCTCTCTCTCTAAACCAATATTTCAATGTTTGCTTTGTGATTCAATTACAAGTTTACTTTTGATTTTCTTCATTATTGTAAGTTAATCTTATGAATTATGAATTCAATTTGTGTGCTTATTTCTTGTATCATGAGTGGCTGAACACCCTTAACCTGGATTATGGGATCTAGGGTTAGGTCATGATAAGGTGGTAATTAATTACTCAAGGTTTAATAGGTCTTAGGATTTCTTGGTAATTCTGAGATTAGAATTTATGTCTGTTGGTTGTAAATAATAGGCGTACCTACTTTGGTTTTCTTGAGAAAGAAATCATAAACAGTAGGAAGTGAATTATCAACAGGGACTCGGAAAGGCTTCGTTTAATAATCAGCGTTGTAACAAGGTTGATTAACCTGAGGTAAAATTTGGGCAGTGATTTGCGATTTCCTAAGTCTGAGAGGATTAGGAAATTAGATGCTCGAATAGGTCGAGAGACATTTCAGCATATCATCGATAAAGATAGCTTGTCATCCTAACCACCGTGAGAACCTTGAGTTAATGGTAGCATCTGTCATGTTCCGTAAGCCCTAGTGAACATAATCCTGGTTATCTCATAAAATCTTGGTTACAGAAATTAAATTCAAAGTGATAAACAATTGTCTTCAAAACTTAAACCCCCATTTCAGGAAACAGTAAACTATCAATAAATTATATCATAAACAACTTGAGTTCAGTCCTTATTTCCTGTGGGATTCGACCCCAACCTAGTTGGGTTTTATATTGACAACATTCACTTACACCCATTCAAGAGTGTAATTTGAGCGTTATCAAAAATGGCGTTGTTGCCAGGGAATACGGTTGTAAACTGAAAGTTTGAGTACACTAATTTGATGTTAGTTAAGTTTCCTTGATTTACGTTTATTTGTTGTTTTTGTCTATTGTAGGTACTGTGTTGTTTATACCAAAAATAAGAAGCTCTGGTGAACAGTTATTACCAATCAATCCAGAACCTTAGCTGATAGGGTAAATGGCTAAACAACAGGAGGCAGACAGACTAGCCGCTTTGGCCAGGGCTCAGGTGAACGTACAAAATTTGGGTCAAAAAATATGTCACTAGAACCCTAATGATGAAGACTTGGGTGATGAGGAATTGCCGAATCCTCAAAACCCAAGGCGAGCTGAGCAAATTGCTGCACTAGTGCAGCGAAATATCAATAGAAACCGTCCAGTCCAAGGAAGGTATGGTCAACAGTCTGTTCAATATGAGGCTGATAAAGATAATGAAGGAATGGATGGAGCTGGTGCAACGGGTACTATCATTTCTCCACTGTTGGCACCGGGTGCAAAATTTAGTATAATAAGCACCATGATCCAACTCCTGAATCTGAAAGGGTTGTTTGGAGGCTTTCCTGGTGATGATACGAAGATGCATTTGGAGAACTTCATCACCATTTGCAAATGTTTTGACAATCCGGGAGTGAACCAGAATGCGATCAGGTTGAGATTATTTCCATTGTCTCTGTCTGGAGAGGCAACAATATGGTTAAACAAGCTAGAGCTCGATTCAATAACCAACTGGAAACAGTTGAAAGAGGCATTCCTAAAATAGTTCTTTCCACCCTCTAGGAGGGTACAACTGAGGGATGAAATCAGTAACTTCAGATAGCTTTCAACTAAAGAATTGCACAAAACCTAGGAGAGATTTAAGAAGAAGCTGGGTCAATGTCCGAATCATAACATGACAGACTAGCACTTGATGGAGACTTTGTACAGAGCTTTTAAATCTATGACAAAGCCAATTATAGACATGCTGCAGATGGTTCGTTCATTGACCTCTCTTTTCTGGATGCTTCAGACATGCTGAATAGAATGATAAAGCAGAGTAGGGCTTGGCACACTAGGGATTCTGTAGTGGCTATTCGACTGTTTTTGGTGGTATGACTTCGGAGCAGCGCATAAAGGATGAGGAGCTAGACCAGGACATAGCCCACTTAAAGACACAGATGGACTTGCTGACCAAGCACTTGCTGTCAGGAAAGACCAAAATAATTAAGGCTGAGGAATCTCAGGGTACTGTTGCTACGAGTGCTGATGCGGAAGCAAACTATGTAAGTAATCAGGGGGGGTTTCTGAGGTAATAGCCAAGGGAACCAAGGTTGGAACTTTTATGACAAGCTTGATTACAAAGATAGGGAGCAGAGACATTGAAAAAGCAACAATGACAGGAGTGGTTTGCAAGTTCCTCCTGGAAGTCGGGATGCTGCAACAACTAGCTCGGGAAAAATGTCCATGGAGGATATGATGGAAAATTTGTTGAAAGGAGTGAAAGCTACCAACTCGGAGGTAACTACTATGAAGAATGAATTCTCTACCCTCAGTCAATTGGTTAGCTCACACTTTGCTTCTATTAAGAAGTTGGACCAGTAGATGAGTCAACTTTCTGCTATAATGAACCAAAGAAAAAGTGGTACTTTACCTAGTGATACGGTTTAAAATCCGTGGAATGATGGCTCATGTATGGAGATTACCACTCAGAGTGGTAAGAGATTACGTTGCCCTTCTGTGGGAAAAGCTATAGAAGATGAGGTAATGGTTGATGAACTCGAAGAAAGTAATCCAGTGGAGTCTGAGAAGATGGATAGTTCTGCTGATGATCCGGAGAAGGAAAACGAGAAGGAAGAGGAAGTGGTGGTAAAGGCTATCCCTAGACCACTACCTCCCTTTCCTCAACGATTGAAGAAAAAGGCCGATGATGCAAAATTCGGCAAGTTCACGACAATGCTCAAGCAACTGATAATTAATGTGCCTTTGCTTAAGGCACTTGAGCAAATTCCAGGTTATGCAAAGTTCATAAAAGACCTTGTCACAAAGAAGAGAAAGGTTAGCAGTGAGCAGGTGGATAATTTCCACCGTTGTAGTGCGGTTTTCACATGATTTTTAGTATAAAAGAAGGCTGACCCTAGAGCATTCACTATTCCGTGCAAAGTTTGGTCTCTGGATGTTGCAAGGGCATTATGTTATTTGGGTGACAGCGTGAATCTAATGCCCTTGGCTGTATAGAAGAAGCTTGCTTTAGAAGCTCCGACACCCACTAATATGCAACTGTTGCTGGCAGATAGGTCGATAAAGAGGCTTGTTGGAATCTTGCATGATGTGTTGGTAAAAGTAGCAGACTTTATTCTTCCTGCTGATTTTGTGGTATTGGATTGTGATGTGGACTTTGAGGTACCCATTATTTTGGGTAGGCCATTCTTAGCAACAGGAAGAGTAATAGTCGACATTGGGTTGAATGATCTTAAATTTAGGCTCGGTAAGAAAGAGGCAAAATTCAAAATGTATCAACCCATGTCATAAAAAAATGATATGAATGTCTTCTTGATCATTGACATCTTCTATGATGATGGAAAAGAGGGATCAATAGGTTGTCTTGGCAAAGTCTGAGTAGTCAAGATAACCAAGTCGTGCCACGATAGTAAATCAGGCGCTATTGGGAGGCAACACAAAGTTTTTTTTTATGTTTAAACAAGTGTTTTTAATTTTTACAATTAGGATTTAGTATAGAGAAAGTGGAAAAGTGGAAAGGTCAGCTGGAAGGTCATGACGACATTCGTGACAAGCCGTCACAATTGTAACAAGCTATCACGAATGCCATCAGATAGACCAGGCTTGGGGAATTCTCTGCCTAAGGGTGATGACGTTCGTGATAGGCTATCACAATCGTGACAAGCCATCACGAATTGTCGTCAGCCCAGAGCCTTAAAATCCAAAAACTGGGCCTAAATTTAAGCAGATCCAACCTGGCCCAGTCGCGAACCTTTTCAAATTTCCACTGATTTTAACTTCTTTTTCTTTAGTATTTCTTTCCTTAGTTAAAATATTTCCTATCCTTTGAAAAAACATACCAAGAAAACAATAAACAGAAAATTACTCTTCCTTTGGTGTATGATTTTAGTTTAACAGCTCCATCAGGTATACTCTATTCTAAATCTTCTCTTTTCTAATAATGTATGATGAATGAAAGATAAACCAATGTCCCCAAGATGCTTGAACCAAGTTCAACTTGGAAAGTTGCTAAAAACGCACCTAGGGTTTGCTGTATAAGCCCAAGGGTTGAAAAGATAGCTCACGATTTGAATTCAAGTAAATCTTGAGAAAGAATAGGGACCAAAAATTTAGTTAAAGTCAAAAGTGGGTTCTGATAAGTGTGATGACATCCATGATAGGCTATTACCATCGTTATGGCTTATCAGGAATGTTGTTAAAAGCTGACAAAACTAAAGTTGGTTCTGGATAGAGCTGACGACAATCATGACGGGCTATCACAATTGTGATGGCCTATCATGAATGTCATTAGAAAGTGTAAAATTTTTTAGGGTTCTATTTGAGGTTGATGACAACCATGATAAGCTATCACGGTCGTGACGGCTTGTGACGAATTGTCATCACACCTGGGGCCTGAAACATAAATAAGCTTAAATGATTAATGTACCTATGTTTGTGATCTTTAAGGTTGACTAATGCTCTTCTAATGTCTCCAGGTACTTTAAAATGGCACCAAAATGAAAGAGTCCCACAAAAACAAAGAAAGCAGCCAAAGATGATGTACATCGTAAGCTTATCGATGAGGAATCTAACTATGAGGAGGAGAAACCCTTGCTCAGGAAGCGAAAAAAGCAAATTCCAAAGAAAACTCCACCAATTGGGGTGGAGGACACTGATAATACTGAGTCGACCACAGCTTCTAAGCAAGAGGGGTCTGAAAAGGGTGATTTTGAACAGCATGAGTCTGAATATGCTGACTCTGATGAAGGAGATCAAGAAGAGTCTGAAGAATCTAAGTCCGAGGGAATAGCTTCTGGGTCCCCATCCACTAAGCAACAAAATAATGAAGAGTCTTCACCTTGGAGGACTCTTATCAAGTATAAGAACCCAGCTAGATGGCAAATCCCTAGAGCTGAGGACATCTACATTACTGGGCTACAAAGAACTAATAGAAGGAATGCGAAGAGGCCAATCCAAGAAGAAAAGATGATCATCACGAAAGGGTTGAGCAGATACCCCAAAGTGAAGAAGAAATTCAAGGAATATGGCTTAGGATGGACTACAGAGGGGGGAGGTTCATTTTGTCCCGCACTAGTTTGGGAGTTCTATGTGAACTACCAAGATAGGTTGGAGAACATGTGCAAACCAGGTGAGAAAGTAGCGGATCAGCCTCTTCTTGATAGAGTTCAGGTGAGTAGCATAATGGTTGATGTTTCGGTCAGGACTATCAATAGATTCTTGCATGGACCCGACTTCATTCCTCAGGCCACCACACCATCATTTTATGCTCAGATAAAGAATAAGGACAAATGACGTCCTTGGTTGGCCAGCATCATAACTGACAGAGAACCGGCTTGGGTAACAAACCCAAATGAGATAATCTATAAGTCCTCATTGGCTCAGGAGACAAAATTTTGGTGGTGCATATTGAGAGTCTGGCTAATGCCTACTGAGGGAGATAATATTCTGGGCGAAGACCAGGCTATTTTGGTGGCAAGCTTGGTGCAGCAGCTTTTCTTAAACTTTGGTGAAATCATTGCGGATGAGATGAAGATAAGGATGTCAAGGACCGATACTGCTTATCCTTTTGTTATCTTGTTATAGAATTATGCAGAGCTGGTGGGGTGCCAAAGATTGTAGGATTTGATGAAAACGTTCGTGCCCAGAAGACTCACAACCCCATTTGGTTTGATGAGGTGCATCCAGGACTGAGGCTTGATAGGGGTGCAGAGTTACCATCGAACCCTCCGGTTACTGATGTAGGAGCAGCACATCATGTAGATGTACAGGATTCTTCAGCACAGGCAGCTTCAGTTCCTGAGACTAAAGCCAGCCCCTCAGTTCCTCCAGCAGCAATAGGTTTTGTATTTCAGCTGATTAATATTAGAAAGGTGGCTAAGCAATCTAAGTGGTGCGAGGCAAAGCTACATGCCTTTGCTAAATAGTTTGCTACTGCTGTGGACAAAAGAATCAAGGCTGCGCTAGAGCCCTTTGTGACATTGCCTGCGTGAGTTGCAGATTTAGATAATAGATTTGATGCCCAAGAAAAGGAGATGACAGGTGCTGATCTTGCTGCATTTAGGGCTACATTGAATAAAGTAAAGGTAGATGTTGGGGTGCTGCAGCAACACCAAATTATGATGCCAACAGGTCCGACTATGGAGGAATTGGAGGAAGAAATTCCTATACTTGATCTCACTACAGACTCCCCAAAGAAAAAGAATAAAAAGGGGTAAAAGAAGGGCAAGAATAAGAGAGAATATCCATACAGTGAGAAAGAAAGAAAAATGAAAAATAAGGCAAAAAAGAAGGCTGAGAAGGAGGAGGTGAAGAAAGCAAGATTGGAGTCCCTGGCTGATACTGAGAAATGGGAGGCATCCATCAGAGCTAGGGTAGTAGGTGATTCATCTAGCCAGACTCCAACCACCACAAAGCCAGATGCTCGTGATGGAGAGAATATAGAAGATGATGTATAGCAGGGTCGAAAATCCAGGATCCATGTGTTTGACTGTCTTCAGGTATACCCTAACCCTTAGTGTATCTTATTTTTTATTTTAAGTTGAGGGTGTAGGGTAAATTGTTGTTGTAATATATTCTGTAGATAATTAGGAGTAGTATAAGTACTTGAGGTAATTAGCTTATTCTGTGATTTTTGAGTACCTATCCAGTGGTCTGATTTATTGTGTACTGTGTGAATTGCATCCATTGTGACCACTATGTATCTTTTTGTGGTGTTAGTATGGTAAATGAATGACCTGTGTTAAACAAGTGCATAAACCAAATAAGTAGTGATATGCAAGATACTTGTGTGCCATATGTGTGTAAGGTCTTACTCAGTTTTCGTTGTGCGATGAATCTCGAATTTGCCCTGTTAGTCGTGCCATAGTCATAGGATAGGTGTTAGGAAAGGATCATAGGCCATTTTTGCATGTTAGCCCATTTTAGCCTAAATGACTTTCCCAATGTGAATAATATCCCTTGATCCCTGTTTGAGCCTCAATAGCCTATTTCTTTCTTTAACCCCTTTCACCTTCCCATTTATATCACAATGAACCTGTCTTGGCCCTGGTCCTCCTTAGACACTGTGCACCTTGACTTAGGTAAATAACCTAAGTTGAGGGTGGCTATTATAGGGGTGCGTGATACAATATGTGTATGAAGAGAGGTAAAATAAGAAGGATGAATAAAAATTTGGGTACGGTGAAACAAAAATAATAAAAGAGAAAACTGTGTGAAAAATAATAGAAAGATAATCTAATAAATGAAAAGACCGCATCCATCTTGAGCATGCATGATTAATAAAAGAGGAAAGAAAAAAAGGGTTAAGATTTGAAACCCCGAGAGTTTAATGTAGTGTCAAGGAGGCATAGTCACTATGAAATATCCATGAATATCATGTCATCCCCTAGCCTATGTTACAAGCTTAAGTAAAGCCCTATAGTGATCCTAACTGACCTGTCTGAAGACTTAGGTACTGACTATAAGGGCAAGCCTATGGCATTTGATGCACAATGTTGGAACTTCGCTCTAAAAGTGAGTCTTGTGTTTATCCCTGTGTTTATAAATTTTGATATGAGTGAAAAAAGGGATTTCTTTGTTGTGAGGGCACACTAGGTATGTTGCTAATCACTGTCTTGTTCAGATAAGTGTGATTTGGGTATGTACTAGGTTGTTATTGCTGGAATTTTTGCCATATCTTGATCCTTGTGAGTTTTATGGGTGTTTTCAATAATACACGCAGTTGCTCTTATTTTGACTGACCTTAGAGATAGTGCATGTATTCCGAACTGATATGAGTAGTTAGATGCCAAATTGTACTTTGAATACTTCTAGTTATGTTATGGTTGCTTGAGGACAAGCAATTGTTTAAGTTGAGAGTGTTGATGTGTAAGCCCATGCTAACACATTTGAAGATTTTAACTCTAAATAATTGCGAAGTCTTGCTCAACTGTAGTCGTTTTTGATTATTTTACTTTGATTTGGCAGAAAAGTAGAGAAGAGAAGGAACCACAAATAAAGGAAGAAAAAAGCATGAAATTGAAAGCAAATGGAGAGCTAAGTGTGGCTGACGACATCCATGACACGCCGCCAGCCTGGTGATAGGCTGTCACAGATGTCGTCAACCTTAAACAAAAGATGTAAAGCTGCAGGAAGTTTTTATGATGGAAATCATGACGCCGTCAAAATGATGATAGGGCGTCACCATCATCGTCAACCTTAGGCAGCAGGAGATGAATTTGCAGAGAAGTTGATGACGTCCGTGACAGGCCGTCAAGATCATGATAGGCCATCACAAGCGCTGTCATCTAATCTGAAGAAAATCAAAAACGTTAATTTTATTTTCTTATTTAGGGTTAACTATTTAAAACCTTGTTTTAGGATTTTTAGGGGGATTTTTTTATCCATCATCCATTGACATATTGACAATATACGACTTTTCTCTCTCTCTCTCTCTCTCTAAACCAATATTTCAGTGTTTGCTTTGTGATTCAATTACAAGTTCACTTTTGATTTTCTTCATTATTGTAAGTTAATCTTCTCAATTATGAATTCAATTTGTGTGCTTATTTCTTGCATCATGAGTGGTTGAACACCCTTAACCTGGATTATGGGATCTAGGGTTAGGTCATGATAAGGTGGTCATTAATTACTCAAGGTTTAATAGGTCTTAGGATTTATTGGTAATTCTGAGAATTTATGTCTGTTGGTTGCAAACAATAGGCGTGCCTACTTTGGTTTTCTTGAGAAAGAAATCATAAACAGTAGGAAGTGAATTATCAACAGGGACTCGAAAAGGCTTCGTTTAATAATCAGAGCTGTAACAAGGTTGATTAACCTGGGGTAAAATCTGGACAGTGAGTTCCGATTCCCTAAGTTTGAGAGGATTAGGAAATTAGAGGCTCGAATAGGTCGAGAGACATTTGAGCATATCATCGATAAAGATAGCTTGTCATCCTAACCACCGTGAGAACCTTGAGTTAATGGTAGCATCTGTCATGTTCCGTAAGCCCTAATGAACATAATCCTAGTTGTCTCATAAAATCTTCGTTACAAACATTAAATTCAAAGTGATAAACAATTATCCGCAAAACTTAAACCCCCTTTTCATGAACAGTAAACTATCAGTACATTATATCATAAACAACTTGAGTTCACACCTTATTTCCTATGGGATTCGACCCCAACTTAGTTGGGTTTTATATTGACAATGATCGCTTACACCCATTCAAGAGTGTAATTTGAGCGTTATTAGCCTTTCAAAAGGCTTCTTCGGTAAAGCTTTTGTAGAAAGGTTTGCCAGGTTATTTCCTGATGCAATCTATGCAACCATAATATCTCCTCTTTGTACTGTATCTCGAATCAAATGATACTTACATTCAAAGGGTTTTTCTTTTTTATAGATCCGTGGTTTCTTTGAATTTACAACTGCACCACTATTGTCACAATAAATTATAAGTGGCACTTTTATCGCCGGAACAACCGCTAAGTCTTTGAGAAAGTTTTTGAGCCATACTACCTCCTTAGCTGCCTTAGATACTGCTACATATTTGTCTTACATGATGAAATCAGCAACATAAATTTACCACACAAATTTTCTTGATGCTCTTCCAAAAAATGGCTGTATCTCCCAAAGTAAACACATTTTCAGAGGTCGACTTTCTAGAATCCTTGTTAGACTGAAAATTTGAGTCTGTATACCCTTCTAGCACCAATTCATTCGAATGGTGAACTAGCATGTAATCCCTAATAGTTTTAAGATACTTGATTATATGATTAAATGTAGTCCAGTTTTCTCTTCCAGCGTTTGACTGAAATTTCTCTAACCATGCCTATGACAAAACAGATATCAGGTCTACCATAAAACATCACCTACATAAGCATTCTCCCAGCTGATATATAAGGAACAATATTCATGTTTCTATCTCCTCATAAGTCTTACGACATTAATCCTTAGAAAAAGAAATTTCATGTCTAAAAAGAAGAATTTTTTTTTTTGAAATCATGCATGCTAAACCTGGTAAGAATTATATCAATATAAGGAGCTTGAGATAAGCCTAACATCCTTTTCTTGCGATCACGTTGAATCTTGATCCAAGAATGTGAACAACTTCTCCTAAATCTTTCATATCAAAATTACTCGATAACCATTCCTTAACTAAATTTAACAAGCCTACATTATTTTGAATGAGCAAGATATCATTTACATAAAATACTAGAAACAACACTTTGTCCACATTTCACTTTTCTTACACAAGACTCATCAAGACATTGCTCAAAATCAAAACTCTTAAACACATTGTCAAAACAAATGTTCCATGTCCTAAAAGCTTTCTGTAATCCATAAATGGATCTCTTAATCTTGCACAACATGTGTTTTTTTCCCTTTTCAATGAAACCATCTGATTGTCGAATAAAAATTCTCTCATCAAGATTTTCATTAAGGAAAGTTGTCTTGAAATCTATTTTCCAAATATCATAATCATAATGAGCAACAATGGATAAGAGAATTCTAATAGACTTATGTATGGCTGCTGGCGAACAGGTTTTCTCGTAATTGATTCCTTCTTTCTGAGTAAACCCTTTTGCAAAACATCTATAAGTTTGCACTTTTTTGTCCACTCTACTCTTTTCTTATAGATCCACTTGCATTTTGTCATGACCCAAATCAAGGTCTGGTCATGATGGTCATCTCAAGTCCCACATGGACCAGAGATCATCCCTTGCACCTAACCAAGTGAACACAATATCCCCAATATCGGATGAATTCTGAACATATAACAAGATGGCATAAGGAAAGATTAAAGAATAAAAGATAAGTCTATAACCAATAACCAGTAACCGGCCTAAACAACTAAACAACATCACCCAAGTCCACAGTAATCCAACAAAACCTTCTACCAAAAGAATAAAAAATCAGTCTCGGTCGGGACATGTCACCCACTCTGACAGATGACATTGAAAATAATAATATTAATGATAATGAAAATTCTTAATTCTTATTTATGATAATAACAGATGAAATGTCTAAGCCTTTCAAAGAATGAAAGCTCACCACTTCACTACAACTAATCGAGTCGGTCCACCTAACTCTGCGTAGGAAAAGTAAAGGTATCTTTGGTACCTCATTGCGTAGGGACACAACGTCCAGAGACAATTAGTGGAATGAACACTAGCATGTAACTTGGGAATAAGGATAACATAATGCCATGATCAACATTTCAAAATTATTCAAAATCAATGCACAAAAATATCACATGTCAGGATAAAGAACAAGGCTTAACATGCACTTTAAAACTTTAGCCTGGATTGTGTAGCTCAACCGTCATCACATAAGAAGGCACCTAAGGGATATATGGGCCCAACTCTTCCCCAGGTGGAAGGGCCCTAGTGCGTGAGGCTGTACGAAACAAAAGGTATACATATCTACTATGGGGGACTCGAATCTACTGCATATCACGATGACACAAACACCTAATCACGTACATAATATGGAAGACTTGAATCTCTAAATCATATGATAATAATAATAATAAAGACTCAAACCACCCGGTCATGTAGACCCCCGCTTCGGTAACTACGGTTTTCAGTATTGGTCCCTTAAGACCTCAACATTTTTGACTCAGCTACACAACCCTCATTAAAGCTCAATTAAATAATTTATCACACATTTCCATTCATTAAACCACATTACACATTAAGACATACATTGTTGGTGTCGTCATACTAACTACACTTGCAAGGTAATATCAACATGCCAAAATAATTTCATAAATTGGAGAATTCATAGCCCCCCTTTGGTTCAATTATATTTTAGCTTGGAGAATCACACAATCTCAGAAGGTTCAATTAAAAAATTATTATGCTTCATTGACTTTTTACATTATGCAATAGTTTAAGAGCAGTTCAATATGCATACTTTTCATATTCAAATTAATTTCACGATATGGGATTCAGGTCATAACCACTTCAAAAGTCCTAAGTTAGGGGAAATCACAATCCCCTTGTTTAATCACCATACCCATGCACCCACCAGTTCAAAACCATAATTAAAGCATGAATAATCATATGTAGGCCATGGAAAACACAGTTCAAGCAATAAGCATTCAAAACCTTCAACCCTTGTTTCTAAACCAACATCAATATCTCATGAACAATACTTTAAATTACATACTTTTACAAAATTAGCAATTAGGAAAGAGTAACATGCTTATCCAAGTTTATGGAGAGAATTCCACCCTTAAGCCCTTACATGACCTACTTCTTGAAAATCCAAAGTATCTTGCTTGAGAGATTTAAGAGAGTTTTGGATGTGTTTGATTACATTATGAATAAGAAATAAATCCCCAAGTGCTTTATGAACGTGGGGTTTTAATTAGGTAAGAATAGAATTATCCAAAATGCCCTCAATTTAAAAACTAAAATTTAGTCGTCAGTGACTACGAGTCACTATATGACTAGTAAGGTCTCATTAAGACTCATTACCATGAGTCGTAGGCAAGAGAGTTTTCAGGGTACCCATCCATTGTGACCCTACGACTCAACTGCTACGACTCATAATGGGACCCTATGACTCATTGGTTTCAGTCGTAGTCAACACTAAAACCATTTAGGGTAAACACTGGACATCCTACGATTTGCACTCAATGACTCGTAACAAGTCCTTATGACTCATAGTGAACCACTAATACTTAGAGTAGAGCTTAGTCACACATTTACTATTTAGGTTATGATTTAAGTCCAACGACTCATCAAGACTAGCTACGACTTGTAGGGTAAGTCGTAGTCAAGACAGTGAGGATAAAATTTTAGAATTTTTTAAGGACCAGAAGCCCCGGGTGTTACATACACCCCCTTAGGATTATTTGTCCTCAAATGACAGGACAAGGCATTTATTAGAATGATTTGACTCCAAACACAACCACACTTACCTTTAACAAATACTAAAAGCAAAGATGCCAAGGAAATCACAATTTTCTTTAACAAAGTCAAAAACCAAAGATGTTAAAGAATACACATACCTCAAGCACGATTTTCCCAAATGGAGAACAAAAATGGATACTTAGATTTCATGTCCTACTCGGCTTCCCAAGATCTTCCTCAACCTTTTGGTTCCACGAAAGAACCTTTACCGAGACCACATCCTTGATATGTAATCGATGGACTTGATGATCAAAAATCTTAATCGGGACTTCCTTATAGGACGAAAAACCCAAAATGCGCACCTTTTCCAAGGGAACAACCGTTGAAGAATCACCCACACACTTTTGCAACATCAAAATCTGAAACACCAGATGAATGGGGCTCAAACTAGAGGGAAACTTCATTTCATGTGCAACATTACCAACTCTCTTTAAAACCAAGTACGGACCAACATAACGGGTGTTGAGTTTCCCCTTCTTACCAAACCACATTGCTTCCTTCATGAGAGACACCTTCAAGAACACCCAATCACCAACACTGAACTCCAACTCCCTTCGCCTCATATTTGTTTAGTACTTTTGGCAAACTTAAGTCTATCCCAAATCACCTTCACCTTCTCCATGGCTTGGTGAACCAAATCAGGGTCAAATAACTTATTTTCACTAGAGGTGTGCAAAAATCGAACTGACCAATAAACAAAACCAATAAAAATGTTATTGGTTTATTGTTATTGGATTAATAATTTTTTAATAATTTTATAAAAAAATTATTGGGTTATTAGCTCGATTTGGTTTTTTCTTTTTGGGTTATTGGATAAACCGATAACCCAATAACAATATACTAAATTACTATTTTGCACTTATATATATATATATTCTCTAAATTTCTCCTAACTGACATTTAATTCAAACTTGAGGATTCTTGTAAATTAAAACAAATCATTAAGGATTTTGGTTGTAACTAAGATTCAATTTATTTTTATGTTAGTTACTATTTTTTCTATTTTATGAGTGTTTTTTACCGGTTAAACCTAAAATCGAACCATTAAGGACTAAAAACCGACAAAATAAAAAATCGATAAAAAATATCTTATTGATTTGGTTATTAGTTTAGCATATTTAGAAACCGAAAACCAATAAAACAAATCGATAATACATAAAACCGAACCAAACTGACCAATGCACACCCCTAATTTTCACCATCCTTAAACCACCCAATAGGAGACCTATACCTTCTATCGTATAAGGCCTTAAACGGGGCCATATCAATGCTAGAGTGATAACTGTTGTTGTAGGAAAATTCTATGAGAGGTAAGTGGTCAACCCAATTTCCACAAAAATTAAACACATAACCCCGGAGCATATCTTCAAAGTCCTAAATTATCCTTTCTGATTGCCCATCCGTCTGCAAGTGGAAAATGGTACTAAGGGTTACCTCAGTCCCCAAGCCTCACTGGAACGACCTCCAAAAGTGAGATGAGAACTGGGTACCTCAATTAAATATGATGGAAATTAGAGTACCATGCAACTTTATGATCTCCTCGATGAACAACATGACATAACCCTTAGAAGAGAAATTAGCCCTCACTGGTAAGAAGTGAGCAGACTTAGTCATCCTATCCACGATTGCCCAAATTGAATCAAATTACTGGCCAGACCACGAAAGACTGGTAATAAAATTCAAATTAATTATTTCCTATTTCTATACCTGCAGCTCAATCTCTTGAGTCAACCCACCGGGCCTCAAGTACTCCACCTTTACTTACTGACATACCATGCACTTAGCCACAAAATTGGCCACATCCCGCTTTATATTATTCCATCAATAAATTTCCTTAAGATTATGCTACATCATTGTCGAACCAGGATGAACCGTATAACGCGACTCATGAGCTTCAAAAAAAATCCTTTCCCAAACCCATCAACATCGAAAACATATAATCTACCTTGGTACCTCAAGATACCATCACCACCAATCTCGAAAACCATCACCTTTTTTCTACTCACATCATTCTTGATTTACATCAAGATAGGGTCCAACACTTGCTTCTCTTTTACCTCCGCTCTAAGAGGTGACTTTACCATCTCTTGAACAATCACACCACCATTCTCGAAATCTAAGATTCCTAGATTAGCTAGACGGTGAATATCCTTCACCAAATATCGCTTCTTCTCATCCACATGAGATAAGCTTCGCATGGATAACCTGCTAAGAGCATCAACAACGACGTTAGCTTTACCTGGATGATAGTGAAGACTCATGTCATAGTTCCTGAGCAACTCAAGCTATCTCCTTTGCCTAAGATTTAGCTCATTCTGAGTGAACACATATTGCAGGCTCTCATGGTCAGAATAAATATCAACATGGACCACATACAAATAATGTCCCTAGATCTTTAATGTAAAAACCACAACTAACAATTTTAAATCATGAGTCAGATAATTCCTCTCATGAACTTTCAATTGTCTAGAAGCATAAGCATCCACCTTGCCATGTAGCATTAACACACAACCCAATTCCACTCGAGACGCATCATAATAGACAATAAAACCATCAGTGCCCTCGAGCAGAGTTAAGGTCGGATCGAAGTTAACTTATCCTTCAACTTCTCAAAACTACTCTCACAAGCATCAGACCACAAGAACTTTATCTTCTTTTGACTTAGTCAATGAGGCAGCAACAGAAGAAAAACTTTCCACAAACCTTCTATAACAACTAACTAAATCCAAGAAGCTTTGAAAATTGGTTGGAGTCATGGGTCTAGGCCACTTCTTAACCACAGCAACTTTTAAGGGATCCACCATAACCCCTTCACTCAAAACAAAATGACCTAAATAAGTCACAATATTTAACCAGAACTCACATTTAGAGAACTTAGCATACAAACACTGATCCTTTAGAGTCTATAATACAAGGCGGAGGTAATCAGCATGATCCACCTCGCTCTTAGGATACACCAAAATATCATCAATAAAGAAAATGAAAAACAAGTCCAGAAACAGACAAAAAATCTAATTCATAAGATCTATAAATACTGCTGGATCATTAGTCAATCCAAAGAACATCACCAAAAACTCAAAATAATCGTACCGGGTTTGAAAAACAGTCTTATGGATATCTGCCTCCCTAATCTTCAACTAATGGTACACAGGCTGAAGATCAATCTTTGATAGCACCCTGAAACTGATCGAACAAATCATCAATCCTCGGAAGGGGATTCTTATTCTTTATAGTCACCTTATTTAATTGGTGATAATCAATACACATCCAAAGAAAACCATCTTTCTTACGCACGAAGAGCACAAGAACACCCCATGGAGACACACTAGGGTGGATAAAACCTTTATCCAGAAGATCTCTCAACTACTCCTTAATTTCTTTTAACTCAATCGGAGCCATTCTCTAAGGAGGGATAGAAATAGGACGAGTGTACGGAAAAAAATCAATCCCAAAATCTATTTTCCTATTGGGAGGAATACTAGGAAGATTATTAGGGAACACCTCAAGAAACTCACAGACCACAGGGACAGTCTACAAAGAAGGACCTTCGGATCTAGAATCCTTAACATGCCCTAAGTAATAAAGGCAACCTTTAGTAACCAATTTTTGAGCTCTAAGAAACGAAATAAAATTTCCCTTAGGTACTGTGGAATCCCTTCCCATTTGATCACTAGCTCCTTTGGGAAATGAAAACTGATCATTCGGGTCCAACAATCAAGAGATGCATAGCACGAATGCAACCAATCCATCCCCACAATCATATCAAAGTCTAGCATATCTAACTCTATTAGATCTACCAAGGCCTCCCTACCATGTACCAAAATCACCCCCTATATATCCTTCTAGTCACAATGGAGTCACCCACTAGATCCAAAATACACTCAGGGTAAAAAATAAAATGGATAGCCACATAAAGGGTAACATAAGAGAGTGTAGACTCGGGATCAAGAAGACAATATACATCACAACAAAAAGTTTGAGCGTACCATTAACAACATTGGGGGATGCCTCAAAATCCTGGTGAGTAGCAAGAGCATACAAACGATTCCGAGCAGTGTCAAATCTAGAAGAAGAAGTAACATCCTTTAGTGTAGGAACTGATAAAGTAGCAACAAGAATCTTATTTGCCCCAGAAGAAACCTTAGAAGGACAATCCCTATGCATTTGACTAATCTATCCACATTTAAAATATTTGTTCCTCCCTTCTTCATAAACACCATGATGTACCTGTCCATAAAATCTACAAGGAGGATACGATGGAGCTGATTGAGCCCCACTAGCCTGAAGCTGGGCTCCTGGTGCTCTGAACCCATTATCATATGTAGAACGATGATCACTTAACAACTTTAAATAAATAGCACTAGCTATAGAGTAGGAACCAAAATTACCCTACTTCTTATTAGACTACTTTCCACCATCTTTACCACTCTGCTGCTGACCTCCACCTTGATTCGAGTAGTTAAACTCTTAATTCTATTTTTCACTCATCTCTACTTGCTTTTTTTCCTCTTCCACTTGTTTCATATACACCACAAGTCTATAAATATCCATATCCTTGTTCAACAAAGCAAACTTTCTCTCCAAGATCTATTCATGGGATAACCTAAAGACAAACTTCCTCATTCTAGCCCTCATGCTAGACACCAACTCAGGAGCATAATGCAACAACTGATGAAACTATAAGGCATACTCCTTTACTGTCATCCTGCCTTTATTTATATTTACAAATTCTTTAGCCTTTGCCTTCCTCAACTTTTGATGAAAAGAAGCGATTAAGAAAAATACTAGAGAAGTCATCCCACAAAGCAGGCTCAGTATCATCTCTCCTAAGCTTCTTCCACTCTTTATACCATTGGCATGCTACATCATTTAACTGATAAGTAACGAATTCTGCACCCTCCACATCAGTAACATGTATCACGCGAATTCTATTTAATCAATGAAATTTTGAGGATCTTTCTCAACCTTAGAAAGAATGAAAGTAGGATGACTCAACCTCATAAATTGGCCAACTCTAGTGGCCCCGAGGGATGGAATAACAGAAGCAACCCGCTCAGTTTGGGAGAATACCAACTGGGTAAGCAAATGAATCGCCTGACGAAACTCAAGATTAGTCACTCCAGCTTGAGGTTCTTGAGGATGGGAACCATTGGAGCTCCATCAAGGTAATCAAAAGCAACAATCTTAGACTGGGTCTGAACTTCTGGAGTAGGACGAGCTCCATCTATATTATTCTTAGATGGGAAAGAAGAGTTTTCATGAGCATAAGATCTTCTAGAAGACATGATCTAAAAAGAAAACATACGATAATTAGAAGATATTCATGACCTTAGACTTTATAGCTTGAAAAAGAACAACAAAAAAGGTAAATATTCTTAAATGCCTTGTAGCCTCTCCCTTACAAGTGTGGCCCTACACACCCATAAAAGGGACTCTACTTGACACGTCTTTATGGATAACCAATGACTCCAAACCTAGATCTGGCACCATTTTTTCACGACCCAAACCAGGGTCTATCCGTGATGGGCATATCAAGTCCACATGGACCAGAGACCACCCCCAGAACCTAACCAAGTGAACACAATATCCCCAACATCGAATATATTCTGAACATATTGCAAGATTGAACAAGGTAAGATTAAAGAATAAAAGATAAGTCTATGACTGATAACTAATAACTGTAAAAATAATCGACTAACATTACCCAAGTCCATAATAATCCAATAAATCCTTCTAACAAAAGAATAAAAAACCATTCTTGGTAAGGACATATCCCCGACTATGATAGATGACAATGAAAATAATAATGTTTATGATAATGAAAATTCTAAATTATAATCTATGATAATAACAGATGAAATGTCAAAGTCTTTAGAAGAATGAAAGCTCACCACTTCACTACAACGAATTAATGAATTGTGTTGGTCCATCTAACTCTGTGTGAGAAAAGTAGAGGTATCTCCGGTACCTGCACCGCATGGGGATACAATATCCGAAGATGGTTAGTAGGTGAAAACTAGCATGTAACTCAGGGATAAGGATAATATAATGCCATGATCAACAATTCAAAAGCATTCAAAACCAATGCACATGATTAAATATATACATATATACATATATATATATATCACATGTCGGTATAGGGAATAAGGCTTAACATGTACTTTAAAACTTTAGCCTGGATTGTATAGTTCAACAATCATCACATAAGAAGGCACCCATAGACTATATGAGCCCAGCTCTCCCCCAGCTGGTAGGGCACTAGTATGTGTGGCCGCATGAACCAAAGGGTATACATATGCACTGTGGGGAACTCGAACCTCCCAACATATCAAGGTGACACAAGCACCCAATCTGGTAACATAATATGGGGGACTGAAACCTTCCAATCATATGATAATAATAAGGGGGAATCGAGCTACCCAGTCATATAAACCCCCGCATTGGCAACTATGGTTTCCAGTATTTGTCCCTTGGGACCTCAACTTTCACGACTCAGCTACACAACCCTTATTAAAGCCCAATTAAATTATTTATCACACATTACCATTCATTGAACCACATTACTCTTTAAGGCATATATTGTTGGTATCATCATACCAACTACACTTGAAAGGTAATATCAACATGCCAAAATAATTTCATAAATTGGAGAATTCATAGCCCCCCATTGGTTCAATTATACATTAGCTTGGGGAATCATACAACCCAATAAGGTTCAATTCAAAAATAATTATGCTTCATTGACTGTTCACATTATGCAATAGTTCAAGAGTAATTCAATATCCATACTTTTCATATTCAAAACTAATTTCACAATATGGGGTTGAGGTCATAACTATTTCAAAAGTCATAAATTTGGGGATATCACAATCCCCTTGTTTATTCACCATATCCATTTACTCACAAGTTTAAAACCATAATTAAAGCATGAATACTCATATGTAAGCCGTGGAAAACATTGTTCAATCAATAAGAATTCAAAACCCTCAACCCTTATTTCAAAACCAACATTAATATCTCATGAACAACACTTTAAATCATATGTTGTTACAAAATTAGTAATTAGGGAAGATTAACATGCCTAAAATATCTTAGTTTATGGAGAGAATACCATCCTTGAACCCTTAGATGACCTACTTCTTGAAAATCCTAAGTATCTTACTTGAGAGATTTGAGAGAGTTTAAAAGTTTTTGATTATGTTATGAATGAGAAATAACCCCCTTTAAGTGCTTTATGAATGTGGGATTTTAATTGGGTAAGGAGAAAATTATCCAAAGTGCCATTAATTTAAAAGTTAAAATTTAGTTGTTAGTGAATATGGGTCGCTAGGTGTCATTACTACTAATTACCACGAGTCGTAGCCAAGACAGTTTCCAGGGCACCCACCCACTGTTGACTGTACGACTCAACTGCTATGATTCATAATGGGAACTTACGACTCATAGTGTCCAATCGTAGTCAACATAGAACCTATTTGGAATAAACACTGGACATTCTACGATTTGTACCCAATGACTCATAATGAGTCCTCACAACTCTTAGCGATTCCCTCGTAGTCATATCAGAACTTAGTCACACCTTATTATTTAGGTTAAGATTTGAGTCCAATGACCGTCAAGACTCCTTATGACTTGTAGGGTAAGTCGTAGTCAAGACTGTGAGGATAAATTTTAGAAATTTTCAAGGACCAAAAACTCAAGGTGTTACACATTTAATGGGTTTAAGTCTATCTATAGGTACTTCTATAAGATCCTAGACTTTCTTAGAGTACATGGACTCTATTTTTGATTTTTTGGGAATAATGCATTTGTCAGCATCTTTATCCTCTAATGCTTTATCGTAATTCATGGGCTCTATATTCAACTCTTCAGGAATTTTATCAAAAAACTTACCCAAGAATGCATACCGAGATGGTTTTCTTATCTCTTTTCCATTACGACGAGGCACTATAGTTGTAAAGGTCGGTATAGAGGTAACTACACTTTAATAATCTTGTATTTGATCCATATCATTTTCTAAATTTTGACTCTCTATGTTATCCTCGTCACCTTGTGGTTTTGGGACATTAGTGACATCTTTCTCTAGTTCACCTTTAGAACTTTGATGCAATTGATTTTTAGAAACTTGTACTTATAAAACTGTATGTCTATTAACATATCTCCCACTACTAAAATGCAATGGCATGAAAACTCTAACATCTGGAGTTTGAATTTGGTTTTCATTATCATCAGTAGATTGATTCGTCACCTCTTTATATAATTCTCGTAAAATTAGCTTACTTTTGGAAATGTGATTTTTTATAAAATTCTTTTCTAGAAACTTCGTGTTGGTACTTACAACGACCTTCTTTTCTATAGGATTGTAAAATAGACCATCTTTTGTTCTTTTAGGGTGCCTAATAAAAACACATACTTCTGATCTAGGTTACAAATTTTCTGTCTTCCCTTTAGCACATGCGCTGGACATACCCAAATTGAAATATATTTTAGACTAAGTTTATGCCCAATGCATAGTTCTATGGTTGTCACAGGTACCAACTTGGAAGGAACTAAGTTAAGAATATAGTTTTTAGTTTCTTGTGCATAACCCCAAAATGAAGAAGGAAAATTAAAGTAACTCCTCATAGATCTATAACCATTTCTAAAAGAGTCCTATTTCTTCTTTCTGCTACACCATTCTGTTGTAGAGTTCTAGGTGCAGACATTTAAGATGTAATTTCTTGTTCTGATAAGTAACTAATAAACTCATTGGAGAGGTATTCACCACCACGATCAGATCGTAGGGACTTGATATATTTCTCATATTGTTTCTCTGTCTTCTGTAAATTTTTCAAAGCATTCAGACATACGGTGTACCAAATAAACATATTCATATATTGAGTAATCATTAAAAAAAAGTATTGAAATACTCATAACCACTTCTTGCTTGAACATTCTTTGGACTACACAAATCATAATGAATTAACTCTAATTTATCATTTGCTCTTTTTCCTTTTGAGAAAAAATGTCTCTCAGTCTTTTTTTATTTTAAATAGGATTTACATGTTGGTAGTGCCTCCACTTTTAATGAACCTAAATGTCCATCCCGAACCAACCTCAACATCCTATTTAGATTTATGTAACATAGATGCAAATACCCTAAATAAGTCTCATTAAATCCAGATGAATGTTTTTTTTTACTTGAAAGGTTAACATTATTCGACTCAATAGTTTGTTGCAATTCAGCAGATACATTAATAATAAAAAAATCATCAATCAATGTACCAGCAACGACAAAATATATATTATAGCTAATAATACAATAATTATCAGAAAAATTAACATCATAATCATATCTCAAAACTTTAAAAACTGAAATCAAATTTCTTTTAACAACAGGTGCATATAATGCGTCTTTAAAATTAAAAATCTATCATTTTAAAATAAAATACTAGTATTTCCTAATGCTAAAATTGAAGTTGCTAAATCATCAGCCTGAAAAATACTAACTTCACCTCTATTCAGCTTGCGTGTTTCTTAAAACTCCTGCAAAGTAGTGCAGATGTGATCAGTGGCTCCTGAATCTCTCACACTATTATGTGGTAGAAACATCCGCTAAACAAGTTTCAACGACAAGTGAAAGTGAATCTAGCTTGTTTTTCTACTTGGCTAGGAAATCTGGACAATGTATCTTTCAATGACCTAACATCTTGCAATGAAACACTTGCTGCAAGGCTTTTTTCCACCTTCAATTAAAGCTATACAACTTTCTTATCATTATGAGTCTTTTTCTTCTTGTTTTCATCTTTTGATTTTGAAGTAGAACTGTTCTCAATAAAATTATAACTCTCAAATTTATTTTGACTTAAATTAGTGCTAAAGGAAGTAAAATGAGACATATTGAATCTGAGGTTGAAAAATGTTACAATAGATCAACAAAACAGTCATAAATATTGAACCATTAAATTCAAACTCATTATATACATATATATTCATGCATCTCAAATAGCCAATCGATGGGACTGGAGAACTACTCATGTAATACACATATATAATGATCGGCTATTCACTCTATAAACTTTTAAAGACCCAACTCAGATGGATAGTGTAATATTAGTTTAAGTGAAAACCTAACTCTAGTTATATTGATCTAATAAATATATATATATATATATATATATATATATATATATTTATGTACATATATATATATATAAAGGAGAATTTTAGTCCATCCTATGTGGCATGCCTTAAAAGCCTTCGTTGTCATTTATCTTTTTTATTTTTTATTTTTTTTGGACATTAATTGAGTTTTCTCCACATTTTAAAATTCTTTTTATATTAATATATCCAATTAAAAAAATAATAAACAGTGGACTTAAATAACAATTAATAGTAGTACTATAATGAAAAAATCATTCCTCGTGTTAATGTAACCGAAGAAAGAGAACCAGGAGATTACATAATCGACATTTACTTCATTGCAATTTAAAAATCAAGAGAATTTGAAGAGTTTTAGTAAATAAATTTAATTTAGACTAAAATCACTGAATCAATTTAATGCAAATGAATTTTATCTACAAAAAGGTTCATGCTATAAAATGTCCAGCAAAACGAAACTTTTCCTAAGGTTACTCAAAAATTATTTTTTTGTCTTGAATGTTGCGCTTTGATTTGTATGTGTTTTGTGACTCTTTATATTATGCACATATCATTGGTTGCTATATGCAATGCTAGAATTGCAGAAACATATGGAAAGAAGTTGCTACATGATGGTATTGTAATGTACTAATATTGATTGAAAAAGAAATTATCAATAAGCTATTATTCAGAGATGAGCAACCTTTCTTGGTTCCCTTTGAACTTAATTACTTAGTATTTTGCATGTGTAACAGTTTTTTCTATTTTCGCCCGATCCTCCATGTCCACCCCAATGATGTTTTTTTTTTGTTTTGCACTTTGTTATTTATCTAGATTGGATAGGTTTCCTTACATGTATTATTCTTGTAAAAACAATATTTCCATATACTTTATGATGATTTTATTTTCCTATTGAAATATTTTATATTATAAATGAAGAAATTAATGAGATCCACTTATAGTGTGTCCATATTATTATGTTATGTTGGTATTTTTTGCACTCCTAATGTATCAATGAAATTTTTAATAAAAGATTAATCAATTAATGTGACATGTTTATTTGACTCTTGATAGAATATTCTACTTTTATATAAATCTTTGATAAAAATTTTAATCCACGAGAATGAATAGTAGAAGTGTTAAGTGAATAGAGAGATATTCAATTATGTATTGGAGTGGAGTACGAAGTGAATTACTCTAGATAGCTAATTCTCCATTGTACGAAGTGATTTACTTTAGATAGCCAATTCTTTGTTGAATTTTTAAGTGAATATAAACTGCCATATTTATTGGAGTAGTAAGGAGTACATTTAGTTCAATATTTCTTGATTTCTACTCAATAATTATGACTTAGTTATTAGGGTATAAGAGTAAAAAAATTAAAATACATCTTCAATGATCGGCATTTTAAGAGTTGTGCCAAATGTAAAGGGGCTAAGTATTTTGAAATGACGAAAGTACTTATATAGAATTACAAAGCCACTACCAGCTTTCAAGTTCTTCATATTTGACTTTTATTTTGGTATATTTGTGCATTCAATGAGTTGATAAAGTTGTTTGATTTGACAAAAATTTTACTTTTGTTAGGATAATATCATGGTTCAACTTGAAGTATCTAAATCTAAAATTCCCTTAGCAATAACAAAAAAGGTATCACCTATTTTTATTTATCTTCTTTTTGTTGTGACTTTTTAAAGTCTTTTTTTTCGTGAAAATAAAGTTTGAGTTCATATTTAGGATATAAATTAATTTACAATTTTATGAAGGCGAAATTCTTACTAAATAAATCTTAAATATTTTTTGAATATGCAGATTATATATGGAGCCACATCTAAAATACTTGATTTGGATTAAATGATCGTTTACGGTGATAAATAATTGACATAATTGCCTAGAGTAAGAAAATTATTTAGTCAAAAGCCCATTTTCTTATCTCTTCTCTGTCATTTTCTCTAATATTTTTACAAGTACAGTAAACCAATAATTGATTTCTGTTATAGTAAATCCAAACTGGATTTTTGATTTATATAATTATTTGCTAACTCAATCAATATACTGCTAAATCCAATAACTCTCTTGTTTTGGTAGAAGTCCGGTATCTAATTTTTGATTATCTCTTCTTGTTCGCATATTTCTTCAGGGATAATATAATCTCATGTCATTCCTGTCTTGACAACAATAATTTTCTGTTTTATTTCATCAAATAATATTTCTGCTGGTGCAGAGTAGAAACGAACATAGAATAGTTGTCCCTTCGTATTCCTTTTATAATACATAATTTTTTTGTGAATATCTAGAATTCTTGTTAACTCTTCTCCAGTAATTGTGTAAACTGTAGATAATAGTCCATAATAGTAACATGAAGAAACTAAGTTTGCACTGGCGCCAAGCAAAGGTAATAAGTTTGTTATAGTTCTGACATTTTTGAGTAATATATCCTTGGTTTTGTTTTGCTAAATCTTTACTCTGGATAGGTTTTGTATTTAACAATTTTTGTAAGGTATAAATATTATCAATATATGTACGAGTGATATACTTATAAGTCTGCTTTTGTTGATTGAGTGATTCAGAATATGTGTGTATCTGGGGAGGTATAGATGACTCTAATTTTTGTATATTTGGTGTATATGGTTTTGAGAATATCTGGTTGAGGTTATAATTCTTTTTCTTTGGTGGTTCAGGTTTATTTTGAGTGACTACATTCTTTTCCTTGGATACATCACCTGTGCCTGCAGCTGTAACTGTAATTTCATTAGTAATTTGAGTTTTTAGGTGTTTCTCATCGTCATCTTCTAGGTCTAGTTTTTTAATGTGCTCTTCCTGCACAGTATCTTTGCTAGTAGCTTCTTGTTTTTTATAGTGCTTAACTTGCACTTTTACATTTGTAACTTCAGTAGTTAATGTGATAACTCATTCTTGTAATAACTTCATTTGTTAAAACACTTGTAATATTAAGTTTGTTTTGGTATCTTTGACATCAGCTTCTTCCATTGGTAAATCAGTTTGAGTAGCTTTGTCTTGATATGTAATCTGCAATAACATTTTTGTCAGTCTTGATTACTTCAATCGTAAATGTAAAATTTAATATATTCAGTACTAATCTTCGAATTTCCTTCGTCGTAACTGAGTTTTGTATTTTTCTCGTTAACCACCATCAAACCTGGGTATTATCTGTTCTCATAATAAATTTGTTATATACAATATATGGTTCAAATGCTAATAAACATTTATATAATGAACATAATTCTTTTCTATTTATTTCCCATTTTATTTCTGTTTCATTAAATATTCCTGAATAATATCTACAATGATGTTCTATTTTTTTATTTTCGTACCTATATTTAACTCAACACACCATCTCTCCCTTGGAAGAAAACCTCTACTATTTGATCTTTAACTGAATCCTTCAGTTTGACCAAACTAGAGTCCTCATCCTTCTTCTCTTCCACTTCAGAAACTAGAGAAGATTCTGAACTACTCTGAACCCAAACATTCCCCTCAGCTAAGTCAACCAACCTCATACCCAATCTATCTAACCGATAAACTTTCCAAACTAATTCTCTCTTATCACTTTCCACATGAGCAATACTACCAATAGACAGTTTACTAAGCGCGTCTGCCACCACATTGGCCTTGCCCGGATGATACAACACATTTATATCATCATCTTTCAACAATTCTAACCACCTTCTCTAACAAAGATTTAACTCCCCCTGAGTAAATACATATTGTAAGATTTTGTAGTCTGTGAATACATCAATATGCACCCCATAAAGATAGTGCCTCCAAATTTTCAGTGAAAACATCACAACAGCTAGCTCAAGATCATGGGTAGGGTAGTACTTTTTGTGAGGTTTAAGTTGTCTAGAGGCAGAGGCTATAACCTTACCTATCTTCATCAAAACACAACCCAGACCAATTCTAGAAGCATCACAATAGACAACGAATCCATCTGTACCATCAGGTAGCATTAAAACTGGAGCTGAAGTGAATAGAGTCTTCAACTCCTAAAAATTCATCTCACGGGAATCTGACCACTAAAACATAACTTTCTTCTGAGTTAATCTAGACATAGGGAATGCAATAGAAGAAAACCACTCAACAAAACGTCTGTAATAGAGAGCTAAACCCAAGAAACTTCTAATGTCTGATGGAGAGATAGGTCTAGGCTAGTTTCTTACTACCTCTGTCTTTTGAGAATCAACTCTAATGCCATCACTAGAAACAATATGATCGAGGAAAGCTAATGAAATTAGCTAAAATTCACATTTGCTGAATTTGGCGAACAATTGGTGATCCCTAAGAGTTTGCAACACAATTCTAAGATGGTCTGCATAGTCATCCTTACTACGAGAATAGACAAGAATATAATCGATAAAGACTATGAAAAATATGTCCAAATATTGTTTGAACACTCTATTCATCAAGTCCATGAAGGTTGTTGGGGCATTTGTTAGCCCGAAGAACATGACTAGAAACTCGAAATGACTGTAACGAGTCCTGAAAGTGGTCTTTGAAATATCACATTCACTTACTCTAAGCTAATGATAGCTGGATCTAAGGTCTATCTTGGAGAAATAACTTGCACCGTGGAGTTGGTCGAATAAGTTATCAATCCTAGGAAGAGGATATTTGTTTTTGATTTTGACTTTATTCAGCTGACCATAGATAATGCACATTCACAAAGAACCATCTTTTTTTGCATGAATAGGATGTCCCCATAAAGAGACACTGGGCCTAATGAAACCTTTATCTAAGAGGTCTTTAGACTTCTCTTTTAACTCCTTAAGCTTGGCTGGAGCCATATGATATAGAGGAATAAAGATAGGCTAAGTATCTAGATGAAGGTCAATACGAAATTCTATTTCCCTATCGGGAGGTACCCCTGGCAAATCTTCGAGAAAAACTTCAGGAAATTCATTGACTACACAGACTGACTAAACTATTGGAGCCTCAGACTTAGTGTCTTTGAATCAAACTAGATGATAGATGTACCCTTTTGAGATCAACTTTCTGGCCTTAATATAGGATATAAAATGACTCTTTAGAGAAACTGAATTACCTTCGTACTTAAAGACTGACTCATCTGGAAATTGAAACTTCACCACTCAGATGCAACAATCTATAGATGCATAACAGGAATGGAGCTTATCCATACCTAGAATAATGTCAAAATCAACCTTGTCTAACTCTATTGAGTCTACTAATATGATCTTATTAAGAACAATGATAGGACACTTTTTATAGACTCGTTCGGCAACAACTGACTCACCTACTGGGGTAGAAACTAAGAAGGGCTAAGGAAGTTTTTCAGGACCTACTTCAAAATTTACTGCAACTAGTAGGTTCTCATAAGAGAAATTTGACCTAAGGTCTAACAATACATAAACATCAAGATAAAGACACAAAGCATACCAGTAATAACATCTGGTGAACTCTCCTACTCCTGACAGGATGGTAAAGCATAAAACTAATTCGAGCGCTGACCACTACGGTACTGGGTGATACATCCTAAGGAGGGACTAGGCGACGTAGAGGAGCTGGTGTGCTAGTAACCTGAGTCTGGGTACGAATATCCTTGTTTCCCTATTTAGCATGAGGACACTCTTTGGTTCCATGTCCCAACTTACCACAACCATAACAACCTTTCTGTCATAAAAAACACTCACCGAGATGATTCTTTCCACAGGTAGCACATGAAGAATAACTGGGTTTTCCACTCACACTATTCTGAGATCTGGACATAGAAGTCTTACCCTACTGCTCCTGCATAGCTCTGGGGGTGAGAGCACTGGTTGAAGATGGCGCTAGCATAAATGAGCGACTCTAAAACTATAAATGATTTCCCCTTCCAAACTTTGTCTGGCCATAATCAAACTACCCGATTCTAGCCTTTTTATTTCCCCTCTCTCCCCTTTAACTTTTATACCTCAATCTGTTGAGCATGAATCATCAAACTAGAAAGATCTATATCCCTTATAAGTATAGCAGTCCTACACTTCTTGACTACCAACCAAGATACTCCATTAACAAACTTACTCATACTCGACCTAGGGTCAGCCATCGTATCAGGGGAATACTTAGACAACTAGTTGAACTTAAGGCAGTACTCTTTCACTGTCATCGAGCCCTGTCTCAGGTTCACAAACTCCTCTACCTTAGTTTCTCTCAATTCATGCAAAAAGAACCTACCTAGAAATGTGTCCTGAAATACCTACCAACTCATAGGAGATGCATTCTCACCTCTACCATTCTTCCACATAACTACCCAATCATATGCCACTTCCTTCAGCTAATAGGATGCCAACTCTACACTCTCTTCCTCAGAAATATGCATAGTTTGGGTGATCTTTCTCACCTCATCTAAGTAAAGTTGTGGGTCCTCACCTACTTTTGACCCAAACAACTTAGGCAGATTCATTCTCATAAAGTCATGAATTTTGGATGCTACTAAATCCCCATTCTACTGAAGTGGGACTACCGCCTGATGGTTACCCTAAACATTAGCATCATAGCTTGGACTAGTTCCTGAAAAGCATCCCAAAATTCAGCATAGGATACATTCACATTCGGAGGTCAGTGGGCTGGGGTGCCTGGTTATCATTTCTGCAGGCATTAGCTTGGCAAGGAGGCATATTTGACTATCACGTAAAAGAATGAATTAAAAGCAGATAGAGACACTATAAGCATGATAGATCATAAAAGAAAAGGATGATTTCCTAAAACATCCCATAGCCTCTTACTCAAAACTGTGGTGCACTTTACACCTATGATCAAGACTCTACGTAATGTGGCTTGTCTGAATCCCTAGGTACCTTATAACCTGGCTCTGATACCAGTTTGTAACCCTTCAAAAATGGGTCCGATATGTCACATAGTGCTCAAGACTACGAGTAGCCTCAAGCTAACCCTAGAAGCCTTCTACTAAATCTGTAACTCAAAATGGGGAAATATAAATATATAATTAATACGGAAATCTGTCTGATCTAAGCTAAAATTATCTGAACATAATATCTAAAAATACTTGACTTAAAAGTCTGGACAATCAACACTGGAAATCTAAATTTTAACTAGCAGTCAGACAAGCCTCTACTACTAATAACTAGAGAACCGCTGGGACAAACCCGCAGCTAGCTCGAACTAAGTGAAAATTCTGAATCAACTACTATAATAAGCTATAAAAATAGATTAAATGGCTCCCAAAACTATGAGGACTCACCAACTATCGGGATGTAGATGGAGATACTCGAAATCACTCATGCTGCTGGAACTGATCACTTGAACCTACATTATTAAACAATGTAGCACATAGACGTATATGTGGATTAGTACTTCTAGAATGTACTGAGCATATTGGGTGAAAAGCAAAGTAAAACAGTGAGGGAATACATACATCTTTCTCATAAACAATGTATGCTAAGTAATAATGGCTCACTATGGATTGAGTAATTGAAAGTTGTAATCATAAATCATGAATGACAAGACATACTATATGAATGTTGTGAGCCACCACACTTAGTTCTAAATTTGTGCTTGAAATCTGTTTTTCAAATCATACATACTAGTTCTCTTATGGGAAAATCTCACGTTGGGGAAAGGTGTTATACTCTTACCAAGGAGTATAACCTAAGCTAAGTGATCACATCTATAACTGTCATCCATATAGAAATGGGAATAATCTGATAATCTGAACCTACGTTGGCTCAAATTTCTGGGGCATGTGAACATACCCAACTAGGTGCTAAGTACTACTCTCTTTAATCTATATGCTCGTTCTGTAGAAAAT
Organism: Capsicum annuum; assembly: GCF_002878395.1. NCBI lineage: Eukaryota > Viridiplantae > Streptophyta > Magnoliopsida > Solanales > Solanaceae > Capsicum > Capsicum annuum. The sequence continues at coordinate 237,241,580 of NC_061111.1, read as the reverse complement.
CCACTTTAAAACTAGTATAAGGGTTTATATTGAAAATCAATCATGCATCTATTCACTTTAAACTGTAATAAAACTGTAAAGTGGATTCCATATCTAAGTTGATGATCAAAAGATCAAATCTTGTTCAAAATCTGAATATAAATTAATCATAGGATACTTAAAAGCATAATTTTCTTGAAATTTCAATATTCAAACTAGGGCTTAGTAACCCATTCTTCAATTTTATTTCAAATCATCATAAAGCTCATGCTAAATAATGAAAATCTTGATAATTCAATTCTAAATTTGGAAAATAATGTCACACGCATAAAAATACGAAAGTAGACATGCAATTCAAAATCTAAATCACTTGTAATATCATAATCTTCAAATAGTGATGAGTGGGTATAAACCCTAAACTGAAATTCATATAGAGTTATGAAAAATTCAACTTTAAAACTAATTTTGGGCACAAGGATGAAAGGATTATCCTTGTTTATGACCCCACATACCTTAATTGATGAATAGATGAAGAAGTTTGAACTTTGAGTTCCTATTTTTGCCCTTGAAGATTGATTCTTGGAGATCTTGAATTGGGAATATTGAATTTTGGGTTATCGTAGAAAAAGAATGGTGGAATTTAGATTTCTTGAGGTTTTAAATTTGAAGTTCTAGAGTTTCTTGGAGAGAAATTTTGATAAAAATCAGCGTATAATGCTTAGAATAGGTTTAATCTAGTGTTTTACACGAATTAGGGGCTTGGAAAAAGACTAAATTGCCCTTTGAAAAAATAAGTTTGGAACTGGAAATTCTAGTTTTGCACCGTGGCACAACACGGTGCCATTGCGGTGGCTTACTCAAAAAGGGACGAGTGCCATTTTGGGCTCTGGCATGACGCGGCGTAATCACGTTGCATCACTGGAAAAGGATGAGTGTCGTTTTGCACTCCACCGCAATGCGGTGCTATGCTCCACCGTGATTTCTAGCATGACACTAGCCAATCGCAGAGAGCTACTGGAAAGAGATAAATGGGATTTTGGTTTTCACTGCGATGCGGCGTAATCGCGGTGCTTCACTTGAAAGAGGACAACTGCAAATCTGCCCTCAATGACTTTTTCAAATGAAACAAAGAATTTTCCATGTGGAAAATGAAAAGTGTTGCAGTGCTATCATGTTGGCCTGCTGTTTCTCACTAAAAATGACATAACTTCTCAACCGGGTATCGGATTTAGGCGTAATTGGTATCGTTAGAAAGATGATTCAATTCTCTTCAATTTGTTGGGTCTAGAGCTGGAAAATTCTACATGTATCAAGAGTTATTTACTTTTAAAGTTGACCCTTGGCACACATGGACCTAAACGAGACTAAGAAAAGTGTGGGGTATTACAATATGACTTAGAACACAAGGTTTGAAGGAAATCTACACGATAAGGAACAAAATAAGGGGAGTTTCCTATAGACATCTTATAGCCTCTGGAAGATAGATATAAATGTTTACCTACTGATTCGTGAGACTCTATTAGACATTCCACTTGTACACAGTTGAGACTGATGAACGTGGATACTCTGATGCCAATTTGTCATGACCCAAAATCCAAGGGTCATTACGGCACTTGTCCCGATAAACCTTCACAAGTAAGTTTATTACGTAAATGATACAAAAAGAGAAATAATAACAACAACCTAAGGTAAGGCTCCTAGAACAAAGACAAACTATACAATATAATAAAAGTTGAAGAACATAACCAAAGATATCATACCATAATCCAAAAATCTAGTGTCACAGTAGACGAACCACTAGTACAACTCAAGATCCAAAACATAAGATATCCAAAATAGGAACAACTCTGTCTTTGAATACAATAAAGACAGCCTAAATAAAAAAAAAACAATAATCAACTCTGGAAGCAAAAATCCAATCACTACCTCAAATAGCTCAAAGGTATCGCCTGAAGTCAACCACCATGAGGTACACTCGAACTAAGATCTGTACCAAAAGGGCACAGTAGGGGTGAGTACAATCCACTTATACTAAGTAGGTATCATAGGCCGACTGAGCAAAGTAAAAAATAAAGCATACAAAATACACACTAAGGGCACGTCATCTGCAACTAGAAAATATACAAAATGATAGCCCACACCATCTCAACTAACAGTTCTAATATCTACATATTTAGGAAATACAAGTAGGGAAAAAGGAGAACACGTACAAATATACAAACATCAAACACAAGTAAAGGTAAGTAGAACAATGGGTGGATAACAAGTTAAGACAAAAATACAATCATACATAAGCAAAATGATGTAAAAGCAATGAAGATGACGATAATAATAATAATAATAATAATAATAATGTGATACACGAGGTTGTCACACAACCTCGGTATACACCTACAGAGTTAAACCTTCTCAATGTAGGACTCATGGAGGGCTCATAAACCCGTATACAATCCATATCCAATACCATATCTATATCTCCTCTCCGATATATCCTTCCGTATAGGGTTTTTTAGATGTCATATTTTCTGTCAAAAAAACTTAGTGTTTTTAGTATATCCAGTATTTCTATGATGGTACCAAAGTTTTATGAATGTATATGATAAGAAGATGTAATGCTCACAATTAATCAGAATGAGAATTTCCATATCCAACCAATATATCAACCAAGTGAGCTAAAAATTCATCTATTAGTTCAACCATCCATGAAACCCAAATAATACATATTCAAACAAAATGCAATATAATAGAAATACACCATTGATACCATAGTAGGCTTTTTCAGCCAACAAAATATGCTTAATTTTATGTACACAAGCCAACAATAGCACATAAGACCCCACATGGTCACACTAGCAAATAATGTTCCAAAACCACCAAATAATATCAACATCTAGGCCCACACATGGGCACAATACAATAATATAGTCATTTTGATAATTAGTTCCCACACTCTTAACATGTTTTTGTATCAACATTAACGACCCATCGTCGTTTGAAGAAAGTTAAGTCATAACCTACCTCGAATGTCGAAAATTGATCTATAAGACTTTAAACCAAAGCCTTTGCTCCTTATGATGGACTCAAAATTAATTAAAATATGGAAATATAGAATTTATGCATCAAAATAAATCCAACGATGCCCATATTGCTTATTTTCCAATCTAAGTCAAAACGGACCCCAAAAAAAATTTTCGAAAAAGAAAGACAAAATAATAATTTTATTTCAAACACAAGTTTGTCATATCTTTAGGATTCTACATCTGAAAAAACAAGAAAAAATGAGTTTAAGACAAGGTCCAAAATGAAGAAAAATCATGTTTAAGCTTTACCGATAAAATCCCTAAAAATCTATCTTGAAATCAAGAATTTAAAGTGGTTTTAAAGATGAAATTGAGAGAAAACGTATAATTGTAAGATTAAAAACTTATCCAAGTGAAAAAGGGTTGAAATCTGGATTTGAATTAAAGAAATACAAGTTTTAGGACTTTCAGGCCAAAATTCCTAATGTACCACTTTAATCCGTGTTAAAATAAAAATTACATCATAAAATTAGAGTAATTAGAAGATTACCAAGCTTAAGAATGGAAGAGATTACTCAAAAGTGTGAAACCTTAAGCTCCATGTCTCAAAAGGGGAGAAATAGCGAAATATGGGTATATATAGGGTCCAAATCTCTGCAGACCCCTCGAGATTCATCTAAAATCCTGTGAACACAAACGAAATATTTTACCCTATAAAATTCAATGCATCAGACTCAATGGTAAAATTGAATTTTAAGAAAACACCATTTTCACAATGTTGACCCTCAAAACTCAATTTCACAATTTTTCAAATCGAGAGTCAAAATGAGATCTAAAAGTGATGAAACCACACCAGCCATGTTACCAATATAAAATCAACGTTCTGGATCTAGTGGCATAGTCTATTTTTTCATATGATGCACATTCAAATAAATATTTATCAAAGTCAACTATAAGGCTTTTCAAGCCACCAAAAATCATAATTTTACATAAATCGCACCAAAATACTTTGGAAACCGTGCTAATCATACTCACACCACAGAATATTATAAAAAAAACACAGGGTGGGATACAATGATAAAATCATACAAAAATAAATATTTCACATAATTCATAAAAATTTGAGTCATTACATCTCTCGACAATATCTCAAATAAAAATTGTTAGAGATAAACATAATTTATGAAAGGGTATATAGTCTTTTACCATATATCCATAGAGTTTCTATCCAAAAATTGATGTCTTCCTATTATGTAACTATTTTGGAGGACAATAATTCTTTGCAATAATAGATACAACAACATTCTTTATTGTTGGATAAGACGGCCTTTTGGCAATTGAAAATTTCTTCAACATGCGGTGGACCTCTTGGACATCGATGACACTTTGTGTAGAATGGTACCTGTAATCGTGATATTTTATTGATATGGAAACCCTATTGGTTACCCATAATTCTTATAGCATTTTAAATGACAACTTCTTCAGCTATAGGTAATGATCTTTCCATGTGATATCAGGTAAGCCCTGCGCATCTTCCATGCTGGTTTGGCTTATATATATCCATTGAATTATATAGCTTTGAGTAATATTTCATATTATTAGACCTTGGATAATAGATGACTTACATCTTCTGGGTGATCCAGCACATTATTCTACCTTGGATAAGAGATGATTTACAGATATCCTCAAATTATCAGCTTTTCTGGTGATCCAGTACATTATCTTATATTGGATGGGATGGGATTACATATACTCCTTAAATTATTAATCTTTAGATAATATTGCACATAATCAATCTTAGATATGTCACAGTTTATAGAGAATCCTTAGGCTATCAAATTTGGTAATGTTGCACATCAATCTATAAGAATTTCACTGTGGTTATGGATAACCTTTGGGTTGCTGATTTTTGGGTAATATCACATACTATCTAGTTAGGATGTTTTTGCAACTTACAAATGAACCATGGACTATCAACTTATAGGAAATCTCGCACGCTATCCTATCTCAAATATTGTAACTTACATATGACCTTTAGATTGTCAATTATTGAGAAGTATAGTTTGTCATTCGTCTTCGGATAACAACTTAATGATGTCCCCTTAGATCATGTACTTCTTCAACTTTGACATATCGATGCATTCAGATGTTGGTAGATAAAGTGCTAAAATTTCCTCGATGCAGAGCTATATCACTTTTTAGGTGGTCAACAGATATAAAATGTTAAGATATCCTCAATGTTAGCTTATTTATCTTCACATGGTCAATAGACATATGTGCTCCAGAGAATTTCCAATCCTTTCATATTCTCGCAATTAGTATGATTTTAATTAGATCATTATTGATAGAATGACCAACTTTGCTCATTTCCTGCCTGTGAGGATGTCCTATTCGGTAAAGTATTATGCAAAGCTATTCATTCAGGAGATTGTTAGGTTTCTAAGAACCCCGATACATCCAAAAGAGGTACTAAATTTACTTTTTAATTTTGGAGAGGTTTTTATAAAGGTTTGGGTATACAGATAAAGCTTAGCATCAATTTCTATCCCCTAACGGATGGGCAAGCGGAGTGCACTATTCAGACTTTAGAGGATATGTTATAAGCTTTTGTTATCGATTTTAAGAGTAGTTAGGTAAATCACTAGCTTCTTATGGAGTTCGCCTACAGTAATATCTACTGCTCTAGCATCCAAATGGCCCTATAAGTAGCCCTTTATGGTAGGATATGTCGGTGACTTATTGGATAGTAAGTCAAATTTGTGAAAACTCCTATTCTGATGTAAGGCAAAGGGAGTTGGAGTTCAAAATTGATGATTAGGATTTCTTAAAATTCTCTCCTATGAAGGGGGCGATGAGGTTTGGGGGAAAGAATAAGCTCACTTCTTTATCAAACTGTGAGAAAGATTAGGAATATTGCTATGATTTAGAATTGCTTGCAAGTTTAGCGTCGGTCAACTCTGTATTTTATGTGTCTATGCTCCAAGGTGTGTGAATGACCATTCTTTGGTAGTTCTCATAAAGAACATCGAGGTGAAAGATTCATTGTCCAATGAGAAGTTCCTATAGAGATTTTGGATCGTCAAGACTAAAACTTATTGACCAAATAAATTGCTTCAATAGAAGTATTGTGGGGTAATCAAATGGTAGAGGAGGCTGCTTAGGAATTAAAGTAGGAAATAAAGATTTGATATCCTTTTTTGTTCTTGTCTTCGGATAAATTTGTTCAAGGTACCAATCTTGTGCTCATCTTTAATCTCTCTGTATTCATACCTTAGTGTTTGTACATAGATGATATCTTAGAGTCCTATGAGTCGTGCTTAATTTGATGGGTTGGTGTTGTTATAAAACTTCCCTTAATGTTATAAGTGCTTAAAATGAGTCTATAATGTCAAAGGTAAATCCTTACATTGTGCTTAAAGAGTTAAAATAATTCCATAGCCATTATTCAAGAATGAATGATCCCAAGGGAGAGATATTGTAATACCCTAAATTTTTCAAGCTAAGACTTGACCCATTTATAAAATGGGTATAGACTCGAACCAAAATTACTTCTAATACTTCATAGGTGTTACGATAAATTCCTTAGGTGTGAAGAGCTTTGGAATATGGATTAAGGTCATAAGGAACCTCTAACACAAAGATGAGTTGAAAGTTTCTTTACCGATCAAACTTTTGTATGAGATGTTACCAGGATCAACTTCAAAGGATCATAACTCCCAAAATATATTTGTAACTTAAGACCCACTAAATGAAATATCTTTCAGTTTTCTTTCCAAAGCCACCAACCGTTTCTCAATCCAATATTGGGGTGAAAAGTTATGATAGTTTTACTGCAGACGCTCCAAGCAACAATCCGAGGCGCCTGCAGAGGTGCCCAGTGCCAACTGTAGCCTACAAAATAAAGTCACTTTTCTTCTTGTATTTTCACATTATTTGAGGGGTTATAGTCTTTTCTCACTCTTATAACCCCCAATCGCGACTTAAAACCCTCCAATAACCTAAAGCAAGAGGGAATTAAGTAGTTACAATTCAAAATCTCTCTTCCACTTCACCAACAATCCTAGGGAAAATTCTGAAGAATCCTAGAGACTTTCTAAGAGAAGCTTCTAAGTTTTATGCCAAAAGGTATGTTGAACAATGTTTTTTCGACTAAAATTGTTAGTGGTTGATTTTCCAATTTCAAAAGTGGGTTTTATGTGGTTTGAATATGGGTTTAGAGGATGATTTTTAATAGATGAATTATTTAGCTTGTGAAGCCTTTTCTTTGACATTACTCTTGATTTTCTACTTGAATCTGATAAGTAAAAGTTAGTAAGTTAAATTATGAACCCTTGCTATAATGAATATTATACTAGTACATGTTAAAGATAATAAATCATGTTTTTGTTTATAAATCGCCTTTATTACTCAAGTATTGATTTTTTGTGAAGGAAAAGAGGTAAACCATTATATCCCTTGGTTAGTACAATGATAATGTTTAAATGTACAAATTTCTAAATTGTTAAGGTATTTTCAAATGAGATAATATAAGTCTTTTAAAATAATGGGGGCTAATGAGTTGACAAATATGCCATAAGATTATGACATGATATGTGAGACTTGCAAGTCTTAGCAGGACGATATCAATTGATGATTGCCCCTAAGAAAGAATCATTATATGTTAATGGTAAATGTTTATATAGATGTAAGAATTAGGTTGAAAGAGAATTATGTAATTCACCAAAAAGGTGTAAGACCTTGTGACTTAACGCTTGAAACTTGTGTTTTGCCGATATAGGGATGGTTCGCTCCCTAACAGGACAACCTTATGGTGTTTTCTCCATAAGAATAATATGATATGATGGCCAAATAATGAACTCAATCCATATGGAAAACATGGATTGAGGCCCCGCTAGTTTGGTATGGACCGGACCCATATATCCGTGAATTACTTAATCTTGGTACAAACTACATTATTCAGAATTAAAGTTTACAAGTTATGTTTTTATGTTTTGAATCACATGTCCCAAACTATTTATATTTTTATTAATGTTATGAATTTTATGTATTGCTTATAAATTGCTTTGTACCTTCATCTGGGTCACATGCCAATAGTTTATGACTTGCTTTATAAATTACTTTGTCCCTTCCTATGGGTCACATGCAGTACTCATAATATCCACCGTCCCTAAATGCTATATCTTTTCATTATGTAGATTTTGAGGTATTTTTCCATGGTTTTATGTAGCACTAGGATTTTCTTAGGACAGCAAATAGCTAGTGGTGAGTCCTCCACCTTTTGGAAGGCACATGGTTTCATTCATTTAGATTTTGACTATATTGTTTTACGATATCAATAGGTCCATATTCCAGCTTAGGATTTTCATTCATGATGTTAAAGGCTTCGTATACTGATGTAACTAACATCATGTATCGTATTTCAAAGTTAGGTATTACTAATTATTTCTTAATATGAATATTTTATCATTGGGTCTATTTCCACACTTAAATAACGGCAATGCTTATGATATAATGCTATGGGGTCTTCTCTGATTTTCACTGGTATGGGATGCCAGTTACATCGAAGTCCTTGTCTCGGGTCATGATAATGGGTGAGGCCGAGATCAGTCGAGTCACAGAAGAGGATGACGATGATGATGATGCCCTCCCTCCAATCCTTGGTTTCTAGTAATCACCTAGAGGCAGACTCATCCACCCTGAAGAGAGCCATAGAGGAGGCCCATTTGCCTTCTAAGGGCATAACCCCTTCTATATCCACAATTCTACTTCCCACTACATAAGATGCAACAGTCCACAAAAAGCTCGACAAGGAGAAGAGGAGGAGGCGCTCTAGGGACCACTTGTTTGCACGAATGTGGAAGACCGTCAAGGTCATGTTCAAGTGAATTATCCCTGACAAGGAGCTTACCTAGATAGAACTAGAGGACATGGAGAATTTCTCCTTCCTGAGTGACATAGAAAGAGAAGGCCCTAGCCCTGCAACGCATGATGACAACGTGGTAATCAGCTAGGTCCTTGGTCATAGTTAGCTTAGTCTGTCCCCTTCATTTTATTATAGATGCTTGATTTGGGTTGACACCATTTAGGGCATATAACAAATAAATTTTCTCTTCATTTATTTCATTCATACAGAGATGTTATTTTTAATAACTAGTACAGAATGCATGCTTCTTACTTACTATATGCAATTTTTGTTGATCACGTGGTAGCTCATAGCTTAATATAATGAATTATATAGGTTGGAAATGAAAAATCAAAAAGGAAAAAGTAAGGCAAGGGATCTGTCCCAACCCACCCCATTATAATGGTTGCATGCTACCACCACAACGTTGTTGAAGTGGAATAGTGCCCGTTATGGGAGCCCTACAACAGTAGCCCAGAACTTTTAGTTTTTTCTAGAATTCCCTTCCCTTTCATTCCATTCCATAACATCATAAACTAAAATTTCACCACGATTCAATTTATAATCCCAATATCAATCCAACAATTCTAGCAAAACTAGCCATTTTTAATGTAATATCACTTAAGTCACAATTATGAACCACAACAAACATTTTTTTCTACAATAATTTCCGCTATCATGCAATAATTGTCTTTATTCATCTATTTACTCACATACCAACCGCTCAAAGCAAGAATTTCACAATATTATACCCATTTACTTTACCATTTTATCAATGACAGTGCCATATTTTGCATTCAGCATCCAGTTTTCCACTTAAACCACATAGCAACAATTTCTTAGCCATCAACACATAAACAAATAATTTCTACTTAACAATTTATGAAATTCAGAGTCATTCAAACAACTAAAACTCAAATAAGTATTAACCTCAAATAATTTCATTCACCAAATAAAACATTTCAATATACCTTTACTCTCTTAATGGAAAACTACCAGCTGAATATCCAAAAAATTTACACAACCTTACAGCTAGATACCAATTAAACCTTCTTAGTTCCAGTTCTGTTACCTGTGTCATTCCAAATGGATTCAATTGACATGTATTTGTCTTGGTGAGATATCAATTAGAATCGAGAGATACCAATTGAATTTAACTCATACAAACAATCATAAGACAGCATGAGAGAAGAGAAAGAATTGAGACAATTTCCTATAATGCCTCATAGTTTTCCAAAGATTTGATGTGGACACCAACACACCAATTTGTAGGACTCTATTTAATATTTGCTCTTATACTGGGAGATCAATAATCTAGGCTCTGATACCAACTGTCATGATCCAACTAACCAGATATGTAGGCACCTACTCCAATCTACCTAAATAAGAGAATCATTACCACCTAAATTAGAAACATGTGAAAGCCATAAAAGAAACCAATAAATTCTTATATTTATTACAAATGGTTACAATTATTTTAGTACAAAAAGAAATATTTTATCCAAGGACTTAGTTTAAACGTGTACAAGAGCAACTACAAGATAATGGAGATATACATATGACCCAGCTTCCACCGTAAGGAACAATGATAGAAGTTGTTGAAGATAGTTACCGCATCAAGTATGAAAAATTTATTGATCTTGCAGCTAGATTAAAGTCCAAAAAAAGTATAGCAAGCGTAGTATCAGTATAAACAACACAAACTGTTAAGCATCATCGGTAGACCCAAATTAAATCACATAAACACCACATAAAATTTGAAAGACAGACATACACGTAAGAGATTTATTAGTCAACACTTTCTGTTCAATAATTCCTTGTCTCCCTTATCTTTTACCAACCTCACTAACACGCAAGTCAACTTCCACACCACAATCAACTCTAATGCACAACCTTTCAACGGTCCTGTCAACTCTAACTATGCATTTAATACTTACTCTATTATGAAATCTACTATACATAGTTGCAATGAATTCTAGCCCTTGACAATCAATAGGTTTAGATTTTGAAGTAATCATGATTGATGACTATTCACAATTTAAGACAACACCCACGTAACATAATCACATAGCCAAGTACTAGTAAACAATCTCAATCATGAACACCTATCATAAAACTGTACTTCAATTATGTGACACTTAGCTTTTCAAAAAACACCAAAGAATTTAGTCAAGTGTAAGTCAATATAAACAACAATTCCAAGTCAAGAACATGACTACCCACATTAACCAAGTCAATAGACCATGACTCATCAACATTATATTACACCTTGACTCAATATACATAATTAGTAGCCTACAAAAGATATGTTAGTCACTTGTAAATTCAGCCCGAACCACTCAGGGATCTAATTCAACAATACTAATAACAATGATCATAAATTCTGGTTCGCTCAAGGAATCAATTATAATAAGTCAACAAGTAAACTCGATTTACTTAAGGAACCATCATACTTACTAATACCTTGTACACACATGTTAAGGGTCATATAGTCGCCCACTAGACATGACCTGCAGGAGACGAGCTCTTGTTCATGTACCAAATTTCAGACATCTAGTGTCTGCCAACCATATAACAACTAGTGCCTGCCAACCTTATAACAACCTATCCCGTGAAGATGTTCAAATATCGGTACATCCCACAATAATTAATATGAATTTCATAAAGATATTTAATATCGATACATCCCATAATAATTAACAGATATCACAATAATCACAACCACAATGAAAAAAAATAACCACACTTGTACAATCAACAAGCTTTAAACATAACTTCATTATATTTGATTAACACTAGATATCATTCAATCATTTACTTCCTTTGAACATGCATTGTAATAAGTATACAAAAAAACAGTTGATGTGCATAAGTAAATCAAGTTGGATTTCAACTATGATAGACCATCACCAATAACTCATTTATCAATTAAGGGCTTAGCTAGGACATGTAATGTCTGAGGTACACATGCACACATATGGTACCTACACTAATATATCCAACCTTCCATTGTAACACTATACCTTGTTGATTACTATCATTCCTCTAGTTACTATCATAGATTCTTTGGAATCACTAACACCACGCACCTCTAATTAGGTTATCAATAAATTCTAACACAAATTTTGGTTAAAATACCATTACAATCATTCATAATTAGCTAATAACAATAATAATACACACCAGTTCATATCACAAACCCAATATCACCCGCTACATTAATTTGCATTCAAACCACCCTAATAAACTATCATTTTTATCCATTCCAACACCTTGAAATCTTTCATCAATCTATGTCATGCATATATTTTCGAGCCTAGGTCTATACTGCTCAGATAACCCTAGCCTACCTGAACGTCAAGCAGCTGTTGGGAAGGCATGAGCTAGAGCTTATAACTCTGTGCTAGTAATTTTTAATGTGAAATCCATGAAAAAATCATTGGCTTTTTCCCATTCTAGCGTATTTTCCCCTCTCCATTGCTCCAAGGCAATAAGACAATCTTAAGGGGGGGGGGGGTGTAGAAACCTACGTCATCCAATTTGAAACTGAAGAGAAAAAGAAAAAATAATAGAACAAGGGTTGGTTTCTAGTTTTGGTATCCAGTGGCGCTGCTATACAAAAAAAAAATTCCACAACTACAGGATGATATCAGCCCGATCCAAAATTTTAAATTCAAAAACTTTTTAACTAAGTCTACGCGTACTAGTTCGAGACCATATTTTTTCCAAAATTCCCTGCACCCCGTGCCCATAAGCGGGTGCCCTTAGTAATGACAGAACATTTGTTACAACACATAAATGAGATAATCCTTAAGAATTAAACCAATATTTCCAGAAAATAATATAGTTGAGCTACATAATCAGGCATCATGAATTCAAACCTAGTTGAAATACATGTTAAGGAAAAGAAAAAAAAACTTTATATGAACAGTTAGCCCTCAATAATGAGTCTGGAACCAAAATATGCCCTCATACTAAAAAAAGTATCAATGTATGCCATATAAAAAAAGTACTAAAATAGGCTTTGTGCACTTAATACGTATACAATACCTTTAGATTTTAATGGAAACCCTACCAATGGCGTTAAAAAGGTGAAGTTCACATTGCGCACTTATTAAGTGCACAATCCATTTTTTTTATAAATTGTCCACTTAATAAGTGCACAATTCATTTTTTTTATGGATTATGCACGTATTTAGTGCACAATCCAAATATACATGATCTATTTTACCACAAAATATATATGCTTTCTAGTTTCTCCAAATACCAACATGTTCGCCCACATAGCATAACACAGTTGTCTTAAAAAATTGGTGTACCTTATTAAAGAGGCTTCTGTAGGTATACATGTTTTCTCTATGAACATGTCCGTCCAAAAAAGCACAATACACAGTTCTCTCCATGAACTTAAGATCATTCAGCCACCACGAAGTCATTATTCAAAGAATGGTGGAGTCAATTTCTTATATTGTCACTCAACTTAGAAAAATGTCCAACTAAAGTTATTTATCTTTTTTTGTTTTAATAATATTATTTAAATTTGTGCATTTTCCTTACAAACTAATAATTGTCAAAAGTGATTCAAAAAATAAGAAAAAATGATCAAAATAGTCCATCAAGTTTGAAATTTAAATTTAAATAGTCCTTATTTTTACATGAAATATTAATAGGCCTCCAATTATTTTTACTTTTTTACTTCTTAAATTAGATTTTAATATATTTTATCAATAAGTGCATAATATAATTTAAAAATACACAAATCATAATATTAAAAATAAATTAAAAAGACAAAGAATGTCAATTTAGAGCTTAAAATAGGTAGTTATATTTTAAATGAAATAAATAAGAAGTACATTTATTATCCAAATTAGAAAATGTATTCAGTTTTTACAGTCAAGTTGACGAGGCGATATAATTCTCTGAAATAATATCACAAGATTGATAAAAATAATATTGAAACCTTAAAACATTTTTAAGTTACGAAATGATTATATAAAATCACCTAATTTTATTTGATAATGAATGATTGATGTTATTATTATGGTATCTGTTAATATGCACTTTTTTTTAATTAAAAATTCTTTAGAAAAATTATATATGGTTCTTCTACTAGCTAGAGACCCTAAGTTTTTTTTTTCTATTTGCAGGAATTCATTGTCTTTTTTATGAATTATGATCTTTTTAACAATAAAATTTTGGGGTAGAAGAAACAAATAACTAATTTGGACTATTTTATCAAAAATAAATATTAATTCTAAAATAAATAAATATAGAATATTATTTTATTATTGAATTCCTAAGTTTCCAAATAAATATAGTACATATAAGCTTATTTCTAACAATTAATTGCATTTTTTTGTGAACGTTGTTAAATTTAATATCGTAGTTAGAAGTTAAAAAAAAAATTGTACTCACTAAGTTTTATAGTTGAAAGGTTATTAATATTTCATATTGTTAATTAATAAGGATCATTTAAATTCAAGGCTCAAATTTAAGGAACTTTTTTGATCATTTTTCTCTCATCGTTTGAGCCACTTTTAGCAATTATTGATTTTTGAAAAATGCATAAAGTTGGATGATATTATTAGAATTAAAGAAAAATGATTTTAGTAAGATATTTCTTTAAGTTGAGTGATACTATGAGGAATTTACTCAAGAATGGTATAATTTAACACATAAGAAGCAACAGACAAGACGGTATGGTTTATTAACATTTAAACTTCAATCTTAGAAGGAATTCTTGCGATATAATCTTAATAAATTCCAATCTCAATCATGTACATATGACTTGAAGGAAGAAAATATAACCACTCACCTATTCAAAATAAATCTCGAGATTTAAATAGATCCAACTGTCACTGAATTCTCATTTTCATAAAACAACAATTCTGCTGAAAAAATTTGGATCATGTATATTTAGATTGTGCACTAAAAAAGTGCACAATTCATAAAAAAATTAAGTGCATGATGTGAACTTCACCTTTTTAACGTCGTTGGTAAGACTTCAATTAAAATCTAAAAATATTGTGCACTTATTAAGTACATAAATATGATATACATTGATATTTTTTTTTTAGTTTGAGGACATATTTTGATTCTGAATTCCTCAATAATAAACTCAACATATATTCACAATCAACCGTAGTCGTGACTCAATGACCTCCTCGTGTCCGTATGTGATGGCGCAGGTGACTCAATGATCTCCTCATGTCCGTATGCTGTATATTCACAATCAATTGCATCAAGGGGCGCAACGACCTCCTCATGGTCGTATGTCGTATAGTCACAATCAACCACAGCAAGGGGTGCAACAATATCCTCATGATTGTATACCATATAAGACGGAAGCCCAACATCGTAAACAATAAACTAGTGGGTCTAACTCTGATACCTGATACCATGATAAAGAAATGGACATTGGACCTTGGACCTAACTCAACCTCAAAGCTAGCTCATGAGGGGAGGATTGCCCAAGACCATAGAAGGAGACCAAGGACCCTTTAACCCACCGGGACTCAACACGTAATCAACTGGATTTGTGTGAAACCCGATTGAGCATAAATGATGCATTGACCACTGCATCAGTTGAATTAATTAATTCATCAGTTGGGAGTACGAGAAATGTTTCCTTACTGGAGGAGATTGACTTAGAGCATAGGCTCTTGGTTTCATGGGGACCATGGGTTGGGATTTTATTGTTTCGTTTCGTTGCCGTCTCCATCTTATATTTGTTGCAACATTTATCTTTAACTGAAGTTTATGTTTTGAGTCTGTTTTTGTGAAGTGATGTCGTACTTACTCATTAACAAGAAAGCAGTGCCAAATTTTAGTGTTAAATTTAAACAATATAATGGTATTAGGAGAAGGAGGAATATCTTCTTGCAAGAAAATGGAAAGGAAAGTATTATATTCTTTATGTTGTTATATATATATATATATATAATATATTAAAAGTGTGAAGACTTTTAAAAAAGTGATTTGAACTTTTTACCCTTCATTAAAAATATTCGCAATAGACAAAATATTTTTTCACTATTTTTTTAATTTATTATTAATTATTAATTCAATTAATATATGAGAATCTAATTTGTAGAAGTCATATATGGAAAGAAGTCTAATTATGCAAATCCTTTTAGCCATAAAATTTATGAACAAATTATTTTCCTATTGGAAAATACGTGAATGCATAATTAAGTTCCATAAATATCAATTGAAATTAATAAAAGAAGCACAAATCAGGCCTCTATTCATGCTGTTGCAAATCCAATTATTATTGGAGTAACTTTCCATTAAGTTTAATAATGATATTAAATTTTAATTCATGTAAATTATTACCTTAATCCAATAGGAAAAAGATTTTAAGGTGATTCTATTAAAAGGGTAATAGAAAGAGATTCAAAAAGATTTTTATTTTGAGAAACTTCTTAGAATTGCAGTTATTACAAGTTCAACTGACAAAAGAGCATGGTGAAAGTTTCTAAGAGAATGGCGAGGAGCTTTGGCTGAGCTGCTGGGGTTACCTCCTGGAATCATGCTGAGCACGCAATGTTAGCTTGCATACCAAAATCGAAAAGGTAGGCGCCTCATATCCCTTTTTTTATATATATTCAAGTCGTTTTATAAGCCGTTTTATGTTAATAACTTTATTAGATTCACTCAATAAAGATTGGTTCATGCTAATATTATGATCTTCTCTTTTAGGTAGGGATTTAATTATTTTTCTATATTTATGACACTAAAATACACTAAATTTTATGTATTAAATTTTTTATCTACATTTATAATATATTAAAAGTGTGAAAGTCCTTCCGAATTATGATTTGAATTTTTTTTCCTTCACTAAAAGTCTTTACCATAGACAAAATCGTTTTTTTATTATTTTTTTAAAATAATTAACGTTTAATTATTATATTAATATTTAAAATTCTTAACTTAATAAAAATTATAGCTAATTATAGTTATTTGTTACCAACTAAATTAAGAGTCCCTTTTTTTCTTCTTTTTAGGAGATTGTAGTAGTAGTACGTAGTAAAATCCTGAAAGAAGTAAGTTGTAAATGATCGAAGTAAGGAAAATAGAAAAAAATAGAATAATAATTGAAAAAAAAAAAGGAAAACAGAATAATAGTTGGAAAAAAAATATTAATATGTTGGGTAAGCAAAATTAAATCCTAAATGGGCCTACGTGAGGAAATAAGAATAACAATTGGTGTCAAAAAATTCCTCCACGCTAGGTTAAAAAAATTCACAACTAATTTGATTTATAATTTCTTTAGACTTGATTATTTATTCTATACAAGAAATCATAATATTTAATATTTTTAAATTAATTAAAATTTTACTTGAAATAAATAAAAGTTCTATTAAAGAAAATTGTTCTTTGGTACATTCGAACTCCCTCTGTAATATGTTCATTCCTTAATCTTTCGAGAATCCATATGATATAATTGCTAATTACAATTACAATTCAATTGTCATGATGTTTTTTCTATATTTTTGTTGGGTGTAGGAATTTTTGATAGCGGAGATATTCTTTTCTTTTATGAGCTTTTTGGTAACGAAAATATTCTTATAACTACACTTTTGATGAGCTTTGAAGGTGTGGTGTGTAATAATTTCATCAATTTCAAGCCTATATTATATATGAATCTTTGATCAGATTTTTAGAAATATTTTGTGTAAAGGTTAAAGTTAATCCTATTATTTTAATATCTCAATTATCATATTATTTTGTTATAGTTTTTGTTCACTTAATTTTTCTGCTTAATACACATGGTAGATGATTTTGAGTAATTTTTATATAAAGATTAGATTTAATTGTATTGTTATGACATCTCAATTTATCGTATTATATTTTTATAGTTTACAGGTGATAGATGAATGTTCGATTGGACTTTGAAAAATATTTGTGTAAAGGTTAGATTTCTTCCGTATTATTCTGATATGTCAATTATCATTTTCTTTTTAATTTATTAATTATGTTCTTATATATTTAAATTTTATACACAATTTTACACTGCATAAATCTTTTTTTATTTCGAATTGTGTATGCAATAGTTTATTCTGTTAATATATATTTATTATTAATTAATGCAAGGTACACATGCAAGGTACACGTGCAAAGCACGTAATACACTCATATATGTAATTACTATTCATCATTTATTCAGTTAATGCACGACAAATAAATTATAAGATTTAAGATAATAGGTGAAAAATTGAATTATCTTTATTATTAAATTCAAATTCCTATGTACTGATACTAAAATTATTTATACCAGAAATATATCATAATTATGCAAAGCTTATAGAATATATAATTATTTTTAAGGTTGTATAATTGTGAAACTTACTCTTATTATATTAAAGCATTTTTAAAAACTTTTTTACAAAGCATTTTTCGTTAAGTATTTTTTTTATGGAAATTACATCTGGTATCTCCAAAGTGTTTGGTCTTGAATTTTTGTCCCCCAAATATCTGATCTTGAATTTTTTTCCCCAAAATAAGTTCTCATGTTTGCCGATAAGGCAGAACTTGTGGTCAATTGAACAGGTTCACTGTCTTAAAATGTCTCGAACATGTGTCTTATGGGCAAAAGTTAGAACTTGTGTTTATGGGCAACATATTTAAGTTTTAACATCTGCCTATCAGGCAAAACTTCTGGTCAGTTTGTACAGGTTCGTAGCCTTAAATTAATGAACGTTTGCCTCAAGGGAAAGAGTTAGAACGTTATGGACAATATATCTAAGTTTTAACATTTGTGTATAAGGCAAAACTCAAGTCAACTTGTGTAGACTTTATTACTTTTTGCAGTTCGGTGGCAAAGACTCAGATTGACTTTTGGCTCCTTAGGAAAGGAGATAGAGTGCTATGTAAACACTGTAAATTCATACCTAGAGAGAGTCTTTCGACTCAACATAGGTTGCTGGTGATGCACTTAGTACTCAATAAGAGCAGAAAGAAAAGGAGTGCGGAGGCTCGGTCCAGGATTAAGTGGGGTAGCTTGACGTTAGCTAATGCTTTGGAGATGGGGGAAAAGTTGAAGAGGAGTGGGGCTTGGAAGAGTAGAAGGGATGTGGATAGTATATGGGAGACGCCTGCTAGTTGCATTAGGGAGACCGCTAGAAAGGTGTTGGGTGTCTAGGGAGGTCGATTTGGTAAGCATCTAGGAGATTGGTGGTGGAACGAAGAGGCTAAGAGGAAGGTGAAGTCAAAGAAGGTGTCTTATGCCAAGTTGGTTGAGAGCAAAGATGAGGAGGAGATACAGAAGAATAAGGAGGAGTATAAGGTAGCTAGACGAGAGGCTAAGTGTAATGCCCCGCAAAATCCGCTTCCAGTCTGAGCCTTAGAGCGTATTTGGTAAAGCAAAAATCTGAGTCAAAGTGTTTCAGAAATATCCTCCCAAGTATGAAATACTTTGAATCATGTGAGAATCTATTTGAGCATGAATTAAGATCATAGAGGTTCCCTAACTCATGGACAAGTTGAAAGCTTTCCTATCGTTCAAGTTTTAGTGACCATCAAAATTAGGGTCAACTTCAATCGATCATAACTCCTTGTATATATTGAATTAGAGGACCTACTATATATCAAATTAAATCTCTTTGAATTATCTTTCCAAAGATGCCAATTTTGTCTAAAACCGATATCAGAGCAAAAATTTATGCTTATTTTACTCCAGCCTACCAGCCTGGAAAATCTGTTACGACCTTTTGTGACGACTTGTCACAAGCCTGACGGCCCGTCACAAAATGTCGTCACCTTAAGGTAGAAGGTCACAAAATCCACCCTTTTTGTGATGACAATTTATGATGGCCTATCACGGGCCAGACGGCTTGTCAGGGATGTCGTCAGCAATATTTTTCCAGCAATTTTAGAACATTTTTGCAAGGGTAGTTTGGTCATATCCCACCTTTTGGAAGCCTCTATAAATATGGAAAACCTCTTCCAAAACCCTAATTTTATCATTTTTCTCTTCCAATTCTCTCAAGAGAAAATAACTAGGGTTTTATCAAGAACCCCAATCTTCCAAAAATCATCCATAAATTCTTCAAGATTTCTTTAAGAATCAAGTTCCTCATAGTGTGGGCTTCGAGAATCATTTATTACAAGTGCGGATACAGTCTCAAGCATTAGAATTCATCCAATTTTAAAGATTAAGGTATGTAGATATTGATTCTTAGGTCCCTTTCATCCAAGAAGCTCAAAAACCCTTTTTAAAACTAAAAGATTTTTATTTTTATGAGTTGTTAATGATTTTTATGAGTTTAAATTGATGTTTAATGTGTTGTTGAGTTTTGATTTATGTTTGCCTACAAAATTTATGAGCTTTGACCCTAGTATGTGAAATTCATGTGATGTTTGTGATAGACCTTCTTGAAGTTGTTTTCTATGTGATGTGTTCATGACTTTTGGGTGTAGAAATGGTTGAATAAGTGAAGCATGTCCCCCATAGGTTTGATAAAGATCTTAGGTGAAGCATAAGGTCCATTATAGTATGTTGAATAGGAAACCCCAAATTGTGAGTTAATTTGTGCTTAGTGTTTGATAAAACGCCCAAGTGAATTAATTATTCCATGGTAGTAGGAAATTCCCAAATAAGTGTGAACCCGTGAATGTCTAGTGTTTTGTTGAAGGACCTTAGTGAACAAGTGGAGAGGTGATAGTAGTAAATTCCCCAATTATGTGCTCTTGATATATGTTAAGCTTTTAATATATGCCAAGTGGTTAGCAAGTAAGTTATGATGTGATAGTATGAAGTTTTCCCAAGCCATGTGATATCCAAATACATGTCAAGACTGATAGAGGTATAAAGTACTTGATATAAGACCTTGTTAAATGGAGTACGATCTAGTAGCATATTTTTCCTTACGTTATTATATGATTATGA
This sequence comes from Capsicum annuum, assembly GCF_002878395.1. Lineage (NCBI taxonomy): Eukaryota > Viridiplantae > Streptophyta > Magnoliopsida > Solanales > Solanaceae > Capsicum > Capsicum annuum. The sequence goes on along the minus strand of NC_061111.1, from coordinate 237,220,789 downwards.
TTTCGAGATGCCTAAAGTGACCCATCAGCGATTGTGAAAATATTTTGATGATTGTGATGAGACATGAATAATTATGATAATGAATGAACGATCATGATGATGAATGAATGATATGCTTTACTTTTATGTCATTGAGTCCTGGGGGTATTTATACCCGACAATAGAGCTGTTGTCTAGAGCCCGTGTCAGTTTCTCGATAATTCCAGTTGAGCCATGATTCTCAGAACTCAATAAATTATAGAACTCTATATCCTCAGAAAAGTGCAGAACTTAAGAAAGCTCAGTAATCTCAGTTATCTATGTAATCTCTGTATCAGTAGTAATCTAGCCTCAGTCCTGTAATTAACTCAGTTCTAATAGTATTCAAGTGATTCAATTCTAATCTCAGAAATGATTCGAGTAATCTATTCAAGCTCTGTATCGTTAGTCAAATGCCATGATTCAATATCTTTTCCGTCAGATACGAAACTAAGTAATCTCAGCGTAACTCAGTCAAATCTTTTGAGAAACATGATCAGTATCAGATTCATCTCAGTCTAAGTTTAGTTAAGAATCATATCAGTGTCTTTCAGTTGGGGGATTCAACACCGAGCGAACCCAAGGATGGAAACTCACCTGCTAGTAGAGGGTGTGATTCTTAGAAGCAATCCTTGCATTCCAGAACTGTGTAGCCAGCACAGGAAATGAGTCACCTGTCAAGTAAGCTTGATGTCCTGTTAATGGTCACCGCCAGAGAGCCTGACCTTAGAGAAAAGATAATGTATTTACCTGTGGCACGATATTGGCACTCTCCCAACTGGGGGTAGAGGTTGGACCCCACCTATGGTAGGTTGGGGCATGTCAGTTAGATGAATACTTCCTATAGTTTCAGTTTCAGATTCAGTCTCAATTTCAGAATCAATCTTCAGAAGTCAGGACTATCAGATACAGTCATCTATCTTTATGAGGAACTCAGATAGTTCCATTGATTTATGGACCATCCTTTCAGATAGGCTTGGTCTCGTATACAATTATTTGATGTTATATTCAGAGATATGCCGTCAGACAGGCTTGATCACAATATCAGATTTCTATTGAATATTCTTGTCGTCAGATTCAGATATAATCATATTTCTTATCATTGATAAAGCTTCCAAAGTAATCGATTAGAAAAGTTGATCTCAGTCTCAGACCATGTTGAGTATTCTTTTTATCATATCTAGAGATTCCCGTCAGAGAGGCGTGATCTCCATCTCAGATTTTATTAAGTATTCATGTTGTCAGATTCGGACATGATCATACTTCTTATCATTGAGAATTGCTCCAGAATAATCTGTTAAAAAAGTTGAGTCAGTGATTCTGTATCTCAGTTTTAGTAGTGAGTTCAGTCTGCAGTAAGGTGATATCCGAGTTTCAGTATCTAGAGTTACGATGATTGTGTTCATGTTCTGTGCATTCATGTATGTGTTCTTATGTGGCATCTTCATGATTAGTCAATTTAGATTTTGTGCATGCATGAGCCCTTTTATTAGCCTACCCCGTCTACATTCTCAGTACATTCCTGTACTGATGCATTTACGCTATGGTCTTTTATTTGACACCATAGATTCTGAGGCACAGGATCCAGATTATCCTCAGCATTTCGATCCAAGTCAGCAGTAGTAGCAGTGAGTCCTTTTCTTTCGAGGACAAATCTCAGTTTACTATTATTGCTTCAGACTTTATTTATTTTCAGTTAAGGGAGTTAATTGGGGACCTGTCCCATCAACTCTGCAGTTCAGATAGTTTAGAGGTTTTTCAGATGGATGTATTAGTATTTAGTTTTTCTGTATTATGAGTATTCATAGATATGTTGAACCTTATGGCTAGTTTTCGCATTTACTTTAGATATTGTGCAATGTACAGGTACAGATATTAGTAAAGGGTTAGCTTGTGGTCCTTCGGGGTCATAAACACCGTGTGACATCTCGAGATAGGATCTCGGGGCATTACACTAAGCTGGTGGTTACGGCAGCTAAGACAGCAGCTTTTAAGAGTGTGTATGTGGCTTTAGAGGAGAAGGGAAGGGATAAGAAGTTTTATAGGCTTTCTAATGCCAGGGAGCGGAGGGCTCGTAATTTGGACCAAGTGTGGTGCATCAAGGAAGAAGATGGTACAGTATTGATTGAGAATGCCCTCATAAGAAAGAGGCGGCAGTCCTATTTTCATAAACTCTTAAACGACGAGTGAGACAAAGGTTTTGTGTTAGGGGATTTGGAAAAGTCTGAGAAGTATCGCACTTATGGTCCTTGTAGGCATATTGAGGTTGAGGAGGTCAAGGGGACTATTCGTAGAATGCGTCGGGGTAAGCGACGGGGCCAAATTAAATTACAATGAATTTTCGAAAGAGCACTGGCGGGGCAGGTTTGGAGTAGTTGACAAGGTTGTTTAACATCATTTTTAGGGACATGAAGATTCCTGAAGTGTAAAGGTAGAGTATGATGATTCCTTTATATAAAAACAAGGGAGACATCCAGAGATGCAACAACTATTGAGGTATTAAGTTATTGAGTCATATTATGAAGGTTTGGGAACGGATGGTAGAGTTGAGACTGAGAAGGATTGTGACTATCTATGAGAATCAGTTTGGTTTCATGCCAGGTCGCTCAACTACTGAGGCAATTCACCCTGTGAGGAGATTAGTGGAGCAATTTTAGGAGAGGTTGCATATAGTGTTTATTGATCTCGAAAAGGCATATGACAGAGTGCCCAGGGAGATTTTGTGGAGGTGCTTGGAGGCTAAAAGGGTGCCTGTGGCGTATATTAGGTCTATTCAAGACATGTATAATGGAGCGAAGACTCATGTGAGGATGGTGGGTGGAGATTCAGAGCACTTTCTAGTTTTGATAGGTTTGCATCAGGGATCGACTCTTAGCTCTTTTTTATTTACCTTAGTGATGGATGTGTTGACACATCATATTTAGGGAAAGGTGCCTTGGTGTATGCTATTTGAAGATGATGTGGTATTGATTGATGAGACTCGGGGAGGAGTTAATGGTAAGTTGGAGATTTGGAGACAGACCCTTGAGTCTAAAGGTTTTTGGTTGAGCAGGACGAAGACGGAGTACTTGGAGTGTAAGTTTAGTGATGTGTCATAGGAGAATGATGTAGTTGTAAAGCTGGATTCTCAAGCCATTCAGAAGAGGGAGTGTTTCAAGTATCTGGGGTCTATGATTCAGCGCGATGGTGAGATTGACGAGGATGTCACTCATTGTATTAGGGCAGGGTGGTTGAAATAAAGACTTGCTTCAGAAGTTTTATATGATACGAAGGTGCCCTCAAAGCTTAAAGGTAAGTTCTACAGAGTGGCAGTCCAACCAGCTATGTTGTATGGAGTAGAGTGTTAGCCAATTAAGAAATCCCACGTCCAAAAGTTAAAGGTGGCAGAGATGAGAATATTGCGGTGGATGTGTGGTCAGACTAGGAAGAATAGGGTAAGGAATAAGATTATTAAGGAAAAGGTTGGAGTGGCTTTAGTGGAGGACAAAATGGGAGAAGTGAGGTTACATTGGTTCGGGCACGTGATGAGGAGAGGTGTTGATGCGCCAATGCGGAGGTGTGAGACACTGGCTATAGATAATTTTAGGCGGGAGAGAGGTAGGATGAAGAAATATTGGAGGGAGGTAATTAGACATGATATAGAGATGTTAAAGCTAACGGAGGACATGACCCTTGATAGGAAGGTGTGAAGAAGGCAGATTAGGGTAGAGGGTTAGGGGGTGGGAGGGTGTCGCTGACAGCAGGGGAGTGTTCTGTATTTGTGTTTGAAGTTTCTTGTTCGTAGGTGTTGAGTGTTGTCTATGGTTTTAGATTTATAGTTTTAGTAGTATCTTGTGGCTAGTGTTGTTAGTTTATTTTGCATACTGTACAAGTTTATATGCATTTATGTATTGTGTCTGTTATTTTGTTATTGATTCTAAGCCGGGGGTCTATTGGAAACAGCCTCTCTACTTCACCTGAGGTAGTGGTATGGACTGCGTACACTCTACCCTCCCCAGACCCCACTAGTTGGGAATACACTGGGTATTCTGTTGCTGTTGTTGTTGTTACTCTTGATACATATCAACAAAACCCCACATCCTATTTTTATTCCACCATTAACTCGTGCAAGATATTACCTTCCCTAAAATCTCTTCCAAATTATACACATATTTTTTTAATTCTTTTAAAAAATAAGTATTTACAATATAAATGTCAGGTTGTAAAATTTTCAATAGTCAAAGTCTAAACATGGAATCACTAAATGGACAAGGATCTTCCTTCCCGATTTGATATCCTCCATTAAAGCATGCCGTTATTTTTTCTTTTCACAATTTCCTCCCCTAAAATCTTTCTCAAATTTAAAAAAAAAAAATCTATTGATGCATATATAAATTTATTTAGTTATTCATACATGTTTAAGTTAATATTAGTATGGAATTCGTCGGTGATACATATTTTTTTGTTAATCCAATTGATACATATATAAAAATATTAATTTTCTAGATGTATTTTCACAGTGTTACGGTGATTCATATGAATGATACTTTTGTTATCAGTATATGGGTGATACTTTTGTTGACAGTGTAGAAGTGATACATTTTGCTATTTATTTATTGGTGATATACTTGTATTGACAATGTATGAGTGATACATTTGCGATCAGATTATTAGTGATATATACATTTATTTGAACTATAAAAATGTACCACTAATATAATATATAACTTCTTTAAACTAATGCAGACAATATTAATATGAATCACAGAACTTTCATAAACATTTAATATGAATCATATAAAAATCATAGAAATACAACCAAATGCATCACATAGTAATCCTTCGCCGCCAAATAATAATTCAGATTTTTAGATGTATCACGTATTCAAATAATAATTCCTCTTCTCCTCCTTATCTTCTTCATTCACATTCCTCAACGATGTCTAACTAGTCTGCAACTCCAGTGTTTCACTACCAGAAATTGGCGTAGGTTAAATATATACTATTCTTGATATGCAGAACTCGTCAATTGAATATATACTATTCTTGATATCAGGGAGAGACGAATCTATTGGATATTCTTTTTTCTCTTGTGTCAAATTAGCAGGTATATCATCAAACTTCAATACTATGGGGAAGACAAAGAATCTGCTGGTGAACAAGGAGATCCATTTTCTGGTGATGAAGAAAGAATGGGAGAGGATGCATTTGAAGTAGCCACAGATACTCTCAACTTGAGTCACCAATTTTTTTATAGTAAAAATCAAATCAATAGCATGTACGCAGTATCCCACGAGTAAAGAAAAAGTAAGCAAAAAGAATAAACATCAACGAGTAAAAAACATGAACTAAACAACTCTCTAACAAATCCAAATCCAAATCCAAATATCTCCTCTCAGATTTAAAGCACCAAATATGCAGCAAAGATTGCTACAACAACAGATCCAGCAACAGCAACTTTGTTCAAAGAAACAGCGTTAGGAGATTCAGTCGGAGAACCAGTAGGAGTAGCACCAATTGAAATTTGAAAGTTTGGGGTATTGGAATCTCATTAATTCATTGTGTAACTGATTGTGCATGATTTTCTCCACAGAATCAAAGAGAATTTGTTACTTCCTTAAATAAATATCTAGTTAGTTTTAAATATATCACTTTTTATATGTATCACCTTATAACATATGTATCACGATTTCAAAATACGGGGATAAGATGTAATTAACTAAATATTTGGGATAAAATATAATATCACTTAAAGATTCAAGGATTTATGTAAGTTACCCAAATAACAATATTAGCCCATTTTACGGTCATCTATGAACTTTACCCTCTTCTTTCTACATGAAGTATGCCATTATGGCGATGACCTTTACCCTTTATTTCTACATGAAGTGTGCCATTATGGAATAACAGCACCCAAGATAGGAAGGTGGGGCTTAAAATACATCCCAACATGGAAAAGGCATTAATAGACCAATATTAGAAGAGCCGAGAACAGCATTAGGCAAGATAAACAGAAATGGCAACAATGCTCAAGCAGAGATTCACAGATTAGCCTTATACAAAAGTTGTTATACAATATATACACTGGAAAAGAGATAGGAAGCTCGCATTGCAAAGATGATACAGAAACTAAATTCTAGCCAGTGTGTAGCTATAGAATGGTGTTGCTACCATGAGACTTCAAAGTGTTTGATATGTAGTTGGGGTGTATGTCCAACTCTAGAGGATCCATTCACTTTATAGTAAATGTTTTCCTTATTAGTATTATACAAAGGTGATTATACAAGATATACACCGAAAAGGAGATAGAAAGCTCGTATTACAAAGATGCTACAGAAACTAAACTTCTAGCCAGTGTGTAGCTATACAATGGTGTTGCTACCGTGAGACTTCAAAGTGTTCTTTGATATGTAGTTGGGGTGCTATGTCCAACTCTAGAGGATCCATTTAACGCATGGGCATGGATTAATATAGGTAATATTTTTAAACATAAGCATAAATTATTGCGTAGAATTAAGGGTATTCAATAGTCGGATAACTATTACTATAGTCCGTTCCTACAGAGCCTAGAAAAGGAACTCATAGCTGATTTTAACACTATTCTTATAATGGAAGAAGACTATTGGAAGTTAAAATCTAGAATTAGTTGGCAAAATGAGGGTGACGCAAACACAAAAGTTTTCCACACGTCCACCCTTATTAGAAGAAAGAAAAATAGGATTGCTACTCTAAAACTTGATAATAATTCTTATTTATGATCAAGCGGGGATTATTTCTCAAATTTATGATTCTTCAATAAACTCTTTAAATCAAATCACCAAAAAATCTATGAAAGTGAACATCCCCAAGGAAAGGATATGTCTGAATGAAGCTGAAAAAGAGGACCTCGGTAGAATGTCGACTGAAAATGAAATTAAAAATGTGGTCTTATCTTTTCAGCCTTTTAAAGATCCTGGGCCAGATGGCCTACACCCTTTCTTCTATCAGAAATATTGGGATATATTGAACTAATCAGTTTACGATTTCTGCTTTTGAGTCTTTAAAGAGTTAAAAATTGAGGAAAGTATAAATCTACATATATCTGCCTTGTTCCGATGACTGAAAATGCCCACACACTCCATAACTATAGGCCTATTAGTCTATGTAATACTTCGTACAAAATCTTCACCAAAATTATATCAAGGAGACTTAGGCCCTGATGGATAAAATTATAGGGCCTTGTCAGACTAGCTTCCTTAAGAATAGGCAAGCAGCTAACAATGCAATAATAATTCAGGAGATTGTTAGGCACTTCCAAAACAAGAAGGGTAAGCTGGGTAATCTAATCATGCAAATAGATCTCGAAAAAGCTTTCGATAAACTAAAGCGGTCCTTTATCCACCACACCCTTCACTACTTTAACTTCCCTCAAAATGTCATCAATCTTATCATATCCTTTATTTGTACCAGTTCGATAGCGGTCCTAGTAAATGAAACTAGGAATGAATACTTTAGCCCTTCGAGGAAAATCCGTCAGGGAGACCCTATGTCTCCGTACATTTTTATCCTTTGTATCGAAGTTCTGGCCCATAATATTAACCAAGACCTAGACTCTGATAAATGGGACCCAATAATGATTTCTAGACACGGCCCATCCTTATCACATGTATTTTTTGTGGACGACCTAGTCCTTATGTCGAACATTAATAAAGATAGTTACTTAGCCATTAAAAATACAGTGGACAATTTCTGCCTGTGGTTGGGACAAAGCATTAATATTGAGAAGTCAAAAATTCTTTTTCAAAAAATTGTGATGAAGCTATTAGAAAAGAAATAACTGACATCTTCAAAATTGGTTCATGTAAGAGATTTGGCAAGTATCTAGGATATTCTATTTTTCATACAAATCCCAATAATCGTGATTACATGTTCATTATCGACAATCTTAAAAAGAAACTTGCAGGCTGAAAAATTAAATTTTTAAATATTTTGTGTAGGAGTACGCTAGCGAAAGCATGTCTAAACAGAATCCCTACCCATATAATGCATTACAATAAACTACCTGCTGGTATAACTAAAACTATTGGTAAAATTCAATGTAACTTTATTTGGGGAACTATGGGTATTAAAAAAAAGCTTCACCTAGTTAGCCGGGACACTGTAGTGATCCCCAAAGAAGTGGGAGGCTTGGGTTTTCAAAAAGCTGCCATTAAAAATAAGGCTCTCCATGCAAGACTAGCATGGAAAATCTTCAGCAACCCGAAATCATTGTGAGCTTCACACTATCAGAAATTTGCTATTTTCCGACTGAAAAAAGTAGTCGAAAATTTCCGACTACTTCAGTTGAAAATATTATTTTTTTATTTTTATTTTTTACAAAATATTTTTTCAAAACTTTTTGTGACAAAAACAATCAAAATGTTTGGTGGCAAATTTCAGAAAATATAAATTCCGACTACAGTAGTCGGAAATGGTAATAAATAATTAAAATTAATAATTAATTTAATATGCATCCGACTATTGTAGTCGAAAATATAAATAATTAAATAAATATAATTCTAAATATCTAATTAGTCCCTTAGATGAAAATTAAATAAATTATTAAATTTATATTTTTGACTACTGTAGTCGGAAATACTAATAACTAAATAAAATTTAAAGTAATTAAGTATATATTCGACCACCGTAGTCGTAAATATAAATAATTAAATAAATATATTACTAAATGTATAAGCAGTTCCTTATGCAAAATTTAAAAAATAAGTTAAATAAATTATTCAATATATATTTCTGACCGTTGTAGTCGAAAATGAAAATAATTAATTAAATATATTAGTAAATATATAATCGTACCCTTACACTAAAATTAAATAATTATTTAAATAAATAATTAAATATGTATTTTTGACTACTGTAGTCGAAAATATAATTAATTAAATAATTAAATATGTTTAATTTGTACTGATTGTAGTGATCGGAACGTTATATTGAATTATAAAATAAATAATTATACGCAAAATATAAGTTACACGGTAGTTTTTCACATTGAACTAAATACTTGTTTTGTTCCACATTTATCATGTACCAGTATATATTGTCTTATCCAAGAAGTTCTTCTCATGGATTGCTAATATGCAATTTGCAATATATATATCGATCTGTATATATTTGTACTAAGATAGCAATTTCAAATTTCATTTTAGATACGAATCAGGAGGATGACATCTATGTTGTTTCATAATAGCATCATTATAAGACCAAAATCCTCAGAATTTTTTATCCAAATTTCACCAAGTTATGAACATCCAAGAATCTGGTTTAAGAAACTTTGGATTTAATTTTCTTATGCAAACGGGTCTGAAATTTTGGAAGTGATTTTATGAAAACTTAATCCTCAAATGTTTTCAGTCATATGGTTCCTCACCCTTTTTATTTAGTTTTATGTTTTTTTAGAAGAGTTCTTTCATTTTTACACTCTAGAAATCTGTAGAGATTATTTTCTTCTATTCAAATTGTAAGAGGGCAGCAGATAATTGGTGAAAAAAATGTTATTTTCTTCTATATAATGTGTCAAAAAATAAATGTAATAACACTACTTTTGATATCTCGACCAAAAAAAATAAAAGATAGTTGGTCATAAAAGTGGTTAGGTGGAAATTGTTTTAGCTCAATTTTGAGTTCCTCTATGACCCTCTCCATTAGAGACCTTTTAGATTCAGTAGGAAGACCAAATCTCATACCCATCAAGTCATGTGCATCACCTCCAGATTGGTCTAATGAAAAATCCATCTATATCTCATCTTCATCATCATACATTGTAGCACCCGTTCCCTCTCCAAGTGTTGCTCCTGGCCACAAAACATGTCATACATATATATTAAACAAGTAAATAGTTATTGTTGCTGATAAAAAAATTCCAAGATATTAAACAAGTAAATAGATATCACATGGATTGAATACCTTTCACTGATAAAAAAATTCTTCTTTTAGTTAAAATATTCTATTGTTGCTGGCTTCTTTACTATGTTGTATTGAATCTCTTAGTTTTCTGCTTGTGTCCACTGCGTAGTAGCATCTCTAAACAACCCTGTTATTGTTTTGTTTCTCTTGTTTTTGTTTTTCTTTTCTATTATTATTGTTGTCATTCTTATGTAGATGGAAAATGAAGATCGTACATGGATGTATAATAGACTTTATCCTAACCGTGTGGGGTTAAGAGAGGAATATAAAGTTGGGGTAACTGGATTTATTGCTAAAGCAATGACACTTAATGATTTTCTTATTGAAGGGACAATTAGGTGTCCTTGTTGGAATTACAAGTGTTGTAAGTTATTGAGTCCAGATGTTGTTACATTACATCTTTATAGAAAGGGTTTTATGTTGAAGTATATTGTATGGACAACTCATGAAGAGAGTAGTGCTACTAATAATTTTGCTTTTCAAAATTATGTTGAAAATCCAATAAGAGAGAATAATGTTGAAAGTTCACGATATAGTGAGATGGTCAGGGATGCTTTTGGGACACACTCAGGGGCTCAAAATGAACCAAATGATGAGGCTAAGCACTTTTATGAACAGTTAAAGGAAGCTAGTCATCTATTGTATGAAGGATCAATGCATTCTAAGTTATCTGTTGTCATTCGGTTACTGAGTATTAAGTCAGATTATTCAATTTCTTAAGAGGGCATGAACTCTATCATTGGACTTATGAATGAACTTAACCCAAATAAACTTGACTTACCCAAAGATTTCTACACAACAAAGAGGTTGGTTTCTAAGTTAGGACTTTTATCAAAGAGGATTCACTGTTGCGAGAAAGGTTGCATGTGATTCTATAAGGAAGATGCAAATTTAGAACATTGTAAATTTTGTAATCAGCCTCGTTATAAGGAAGTCAGACATGCTAAAGGGAAGAAGGTTCCTATGAAGTTGATGCATTACTTATCCCTTATACCACGGTTAAAAGGTTGTATGCATCAATCAGCTCAGCCCCTCATATGAGATGGCACTATGAAAATAAAAAACCACCTGGTATTTTATGTCATCCGTCAGATGGAGAAGCATGGAAGTATTTTGATAGTGTTATTCGGATTTTGCTAGTGAACCAAGAAACATTAGGTTGGGATTATCTACTGATGGATTCACTCCATTTTCTGTCTCAGCTACACCATATTCATGTTGGCCAGTGTTTCACTACTAAAAAAGCTGTAAAAAGAGACCTCATAAGGTCTCTTTCCCTTAAAAAGAGACTTCAAAAGCGACCTCAATGGATGGTCTCTAAAACATAGATCGCTTTTTGTAAGAGACCTCATTAGGTCGCTTAAAAGAGACCTCAAGAGGTCACTTGGTTATTTTTAAAATTTTCTAAAAAGAGACCTCGTGAGGTCTCTAAACTATTTTCTATAATTATTATTATTTTATTAAAAGAGACTTCATTAGGTCTCTATTTGATTTTATTTTTTTATTTTTTTTAATTAAAAGAGACCTCATAAGGTCTCTATTTGATTTTATTTTTTTATTTTATAATTAAAATAAACCTCATCAAGTGACTATTATTTCTTTATTTTTATCATAAACAATTTTTTTAGAACATAAGCGACCTCATGAGGTTTTTTTTCTGTAAAAAAAATTTAAAAAAATGACAATAACAGCTTTTACAGATACCTGCCGTTTTAATTCAATTCAATAATATGTACAATCTAATCAACTAAATCGAGCTCCAACAGCTTACACCAATCAATCAAACAACAAACACAAGTACTAAATATCTCATCCAATGAACACTAAATCAAAATCAACTTAGAGTACCTTGAAATTGAACGAAGAAATGTAGTAGTCAAGTTATTTATAAAATAGTACTATTGACTAGACTACTTCAAAGCTTTCATGCATTCAAAAACACTTAATAGTTCAAATAAACCATCATAAAGTATATAGTTTAGATTATCTAACACAACACCCAACATTAACAACGCAGCGGTATATTGTCCACATAATAATCCTCATCATCTTCATCACTGCTGGGCTCCCCAGTCATATCTCTATATAGACCATATATTCCATGTGAAATAGATAGAGACTGAGGCAGTCGATGAGGGCGAATTGCATCACCGGGACAAGAGGGAATCCCCCCGAAGCAAGTAATGCATCGAATTGGGCCTTAATTCCCGCATACTATATATCCCTTGCCTGTGAGGCCTTAGCTTCATTAGCTTCATTAGATAACTCAACTGTCTGTTGCTTCAAAGCCAGAATCGTCTTCCTTGACTCATTATCTAGGGTGTTATCGAGGCCTTCTAGTTCCGAATGAAATTCACGAAAGGTTCCTTGTGGCAAGCCAGAAGCATACCCATACCTACTCGGACCACCAACCGCGTCTAACTCTTTCTCTCATTCTGATCTTGGCTAAGTGACAGGTCTTGACTATCATCTGCCAGAGTCTGACAGAAATCATCTGTGGATGGCAGATATCGATTCTAAATTTAATGATAATAATATTAGAAAATAAATCTAGTAAATAAAGTAATTTAACACTAGAAAGCTTAATAGTCATTTCTTTTTTTTACAGCCAAGAAAGGTGATGAAAGAAATAAATGCTAAACGTAGGAGTTTCCTACAGGATGGAGCAGAACATATAAATAAAGCATCACTAATAGCATGGAACTTAATATACAGAACTAAGAAAGAAGGAGGTCTGGAAATATTGAACAGTGTGACTTGAAATGATGCAGCAAATGCAAAACATGTATGGAATACAGCATGGAAGACAAATAATTTATGGGTAAAATGGCTCCATATATACATAAAGAACACCATATATAGGTGATGCTGTGAACATATTCCTTTTGTGCATTCAATTGTAAATGATATATTAAAAGTCTATCCAAAAGAAAGAGAATATGCGTGAAGATTTAAGTTACACTTTAATGCATGATCAAAATAGTTATCTGTGGGAAAAAAAGGGAAAACGTTGAGTGAATGGACATTGAGCCAAATCAAACATCCCAAATTTAGGTTATTGTACGTGTTTCATGCAATACCTATACAACCATAAAAGAAACATCATTTTGTTAATAAAATTTCCATAATCAAAATCAACAAATATTTGAACTGTGTTGGCTATGTAATGAGCAAGGTAAGAAAATGAAAAAAGAGACCTGAAGAGTAAGAAGTTCTAAACTCCAGGAATAGCCAGAAACTATATATATAGATTATAGTATGTCACATGTACATGTTTTCTGCCACCGCTCTTTATGAAGCATTTCACGGTTGGACAGCAATGTCGTCAAAGTAGTTTAAATTATGTATCTTGGTTGAAGATACATGTTTGGAATTGAGGCGCAGTTGTTATTGTTGCTTTTGACTGAGGGAAAAAAGGACATCATAAACACCAATACTTCTTTAAAAAGTCATCCATGAATCAATCAAGACACTGTTGGGTTCAAAATCAAGAGGGAGTCATGCGGAAGCTATTAGTTGCAAACTATCATAGTGATAATTCAGACGACACATGAAAAATTAAACTAAAAATATATTATTGGATATGGTTTGACCAAACGGCCTACATATTAAAAATAAAATTAAAAATCCTAAAACTTATTGGGAGAAATCTCCCCCTAAACAAAGACTCTTTAAAGACTAAATTGTGGATTCTATTGTATTATGGTATGAGAAGGGAATCTTCTATTTATAGATGTCCAAAACCTTTTCTCCAAGAAAGAGGTTAGCTAAATATGGAAAAGAATTAATTTTTTCCTTCAGGAAAAGTAAAAATAATTATGGTAACTTTTATTTTCCTTCTAAGAAAAAGTAAAACTTAAATATAGTAAGAAAATCAGGGTAAAAACCCTAACAAATCTCCCCTTTTTGACTTGATTTTCTTCAATTGATCCGCCTTCTTCATATCTTTGATCTTTATTTTTCATATAATCTTCATCACTGCTGCTTGGCATGCTTAAAAATAGAGCTTTTGGGTTAAAAATATATTAGACCTTTAGGATTAAAAATATATGAGCCCTTTATAGGGTTAAAAGTAAACTTTCTTTTCAAATATATAACTGCAGAATTATTGAAAATATGATTGACAATCATCTCCACATGTAGCTTTTGGACATATATCTTCATTATCATCAAATTGATTGCAACTTTGTTTGACAATTGGACTATCGAATTATTGAACCGTGGGCTCTGATACCACTTGTTGGGTTCAAAATCGAGAGGACGTCATGCGGAAGCTATTAGTTGCAAACTATCATAGTGATAATTCAGACGACAAATGAAAAATTAAACTAAAAATATATTATTGGATATGGTTTGACCAAACGGCCTACATATTAAAAATAAAATTGAAAATCCTAAAACTTATTGGGAGAAATCTCCCCCTAAGCAAAGACTCTTTAAATACTACATTGTGGATTCTATTGTGTTATGGTATGAGAAAGGGTTCTTCTATTTATAAATGTCCAAAACCTTTCCTCCAAGAAAGAGGTTAGCCAAATATGGAAAAGAATTATATTTTTCTTTCAGGAAAAGTAAAAGTAATTATGGTAACTTTTATTTTCTTTCTAAGAAAAAGTAAACTTAAATATAGTAAGAAAATCAAGGCAGAAACCCTAACAGACACAATTATCCCCAAAGCGGTATGGGGAATTGGTGGATGGATTAGTGAGAGTTGATCGAAAATAAAAAATGATAATTTGATGGCAATAAGAGGCAATAATAAAGATGGCAGGCATGAACACCACAATTATCAGAAATAAAAAACAATAAGGAGTGACAGTAAATATATTCATTTCAGCTCGGACTTGCTCTACAGAGTTTACATATGTATACACCCCATGTTTTTGTCTTTTGAGCAACCAAAATATTTCAAAGATTGTTCTTTCTGAAGTGTCTCGAGTTCAACTGTCATTTACAATGCCAATTCTACTAAACCACCATCTCATTAATGACAGTTCAATAGAGATTTAGAAAGGCCAATATAGCAGTATCATCAACCAAACTGAAATATTCACATCGAGATAAATCACTTTCAGAAAGTATTTACTATTTACTGTTCATGTTTAAGCTCATTGACGAAAAACAGATTCAATATTGAGTGACTGGACATTGAGCCAAATCAAACAACCCAAATTTAGTACTTCAACCTTTTTAATTTATTTCAAAGTAATAGATACTTTGTGGTTTAATTTGTAGGTTATTGCACGTGTTTCATCCAGTACCTATACAGTTAAACTTGTAAGATTTATATGACCTTAACAGGCTCTGCTTCTGTCAGGACACCAGTAAATTAATTACCATCCAGGTACAAAGTAGATAAATTTCTTAAATTTCCTATTTCATTTGGAACATGGCCATAAAGATTCGCCAAAGTAATACAACAAACGATACAACATTCTGAAATAATACTAGTGGTATAGCTACTAACACGGATAACAACCCTTTCTCATTAAGATGTAACAAATCAAGCTAAAGACTCAAACTTTCCACATAACAAAAGGAGAAAGGCACATTCATCTTACAATCATTTCTCACCTACACATCACATCTCATTAACACATCACAACAAGCTAAAAGACTCAAAAACCACAGTTCTCAAATAACTAGAACAACCCAATTTCTCATCTAGACATCACAAATCAAACTAAAGACTCAAATAAAATACTTCCCCACATAAGAAAACAACCCCATTTCTCATTAACAATAACAAATCAAGAAAAAATATTCTAAACTCCCCATAGTTTCCAAATAACTAGAACAACTCTATTTCTCATTTATACATTACAAATCAAACTAATGACTCAAATACCACACTTCTTTATATAAGAAAACAACCCCATATCCCATTCTTGATGACAAAAATATACCTAATACAATAGGATTAGAAGGATATCCAGCTAAACCAGCTTGCAAGAGCGCATAAAATACACAAACTCTACCAGCCCACAAAACAGAACCTTCAAGCAAAGTAGCCCGAATAATTCTTGGCTCACTTTTTACACTACCAACACTCAAGATTGAACTCCTTTTGTCATCCAAGTAGAGCTTGTAACCAAGATAGGGTAGAAAAAGTGACATTTTGAAGAAAAATGGTTTCTTGACCACAGTTCCTATAGAAGCAAAACAAATCAAGATAAAAGAGAAGCTAAGGATCACGAATGATATTATACTGTGGAACTTGCTATTCTTATTCCACTCTGGATTATAACTACTCAAATTGAATTTCGCTCCAATTATAAAAAGTTCAGAAGAACACAATAAATAGCTCAAGAATTCAAAAATATAACAAAATAATTGAAATTTAAATACATATGTTTTCCTGGTGCGTTGTTTCAGACAAAAGGAGAAGGGCACATTCATCTTACAATCATATTACATGTGTTTGAATTATGATGATCAGACATATCTAAAGAATTAATTGAATTCCTAAAATTCTCTGCAATAAATATTTTTTCGTACCTTTTAGGTTGTTATATGCGAGTCCAAGTTGTTCAAGCATAGCCAATTTTCCAACCTCTCTTGGTAAAGGTCCTTCAAGCATGTTATCACTCATATAGAAAGTTTGAAGTGATGAAATGTTGACTATGGTTAATGGAATTGAGCTTGTTAATTTATTTATTTCCAGGCTCTTTATTTTAAACTTCCTGCTTCTGTCATTGGAGCTAAAGGCACAGTCAATCCATTAAACTCATACCTTCCACTTCCATTATTGTTACTACAACAACTAGCAACTAAAGCCAGTGACTTTTTCTTGGTCCTGAACTGAGTATTACTATGTAAATTGAATGGAGATTAGATGGGTATCAGTAGTGTCAATTTAGATACCATAAAAATCCCTAACGATTAATTCATATAAAGCATAAATGTAGTTCTGAAACAAGGCAACAAAATTTTCAACGATTAATTCATATTTTGGGAAAAATAAAGAAGACCCAAGACATCCATAGATTCAAATACCATTCTATACATAAATAAGAAGAAAATCAAAGCAGCCTTACTTGAAATGGAAGAACTGGCAGATTATTTATGATTTGGGCGAGAGAATTTTCAGAGCCAGAGATGATTTTTATTCATAGAGAAGATCAATTTGAGAGGGGCAGTTTGAGAGAAGAGCCAATTCTTTCAATTGGGTTTTTTCATTATTTTAATTTTAATAATAAATATAAAAAGAATCAAATAATATATAAATTTTACCTTTAAACTTCATAAAATAATGACAGACAATTATTTTTATTAATAAATATTAATTTATTAAAATTTTAGCGACCTCATGAGGTCACAATGTTTAAAATTTTACTATTTTTTTTTATGCTAATTTTTTCCGCATTTTATTTTCGACCTTTTGAAATCTCTAATATTGTGTTGTTGAATTTATTTTATCATTTACCAAATTTAAGAGGTCTCTTTATTTCAAAATAAATTAAAAAAATAAATTAAGGAAATAAGCGATGAGGTCTATTTTTTTCAACCTAATTTTGAGGTCTCTTTTTTAGGTCTCTTTTTGCAGCTTTTTTAGTAGTGTTTGTGACTCCTTATAATCTTCCACCTGAATTGTGTATGACGAGTCAGTATATATTTCTAACCTGTATTATTCCAGGTCCTCGCAATCCAAAAGTTTTGATTGATGTATATCTGCAGCCATTGATTGATGAGTTGAACTTATTATGGCATGAAGGTGTGGAAGCATATGATGTATCAATGAAACAGAACTTTAGATTGCGTGCTACTTTGATGTGGACTATAAATGACCTTCCTTCTTATGGAATAATGTCTAGGTGGTCGACTGCGGGCAAGTTAGCTTGCCCTTGTTGTATGGAAGACACAAAAGCATTCACTTTGAAACATGGAGGTAAAAACTAATGGTTTTATTGTCACCATCGATTCTTGCCAATGAAACATGAGTTTAAGAGAAATACTAGTGATTTTATGAAGAATAAGACTGATTTTGAGGAGCCACCGCTAATTTTGTTGCGAGAAGAAACTTGGGATAGAGTGAGGAATCAGCCTAAGGTAACAGAGTCTCCACCATCCAGGATACCTGGTTATGGTGTAACACATAACTAGAATAAATGAAGCATATTTTTGGAGTTAGATTACTGGAAGGATAATCTTCTGCCTCATAATCTGGATCCCATGCATATTGAGAAAAACTTCTTTGACAACTTGTTTAATACTGTGATGGCTATAAGTAACAAAATAAAATATAACTTGAAGGCCAGGATGGACTTAAAGGAGTATTATCGGCGTAGTGAGTTGTACCTGACATACTTAAACAATAAGATTCAGAAGCCCAAGGTCAGTTACACATTCACTTTAGATGATAGAAGAGTGATTCATGATTGGGTTAATAATTTGAGAATGCCAGATGGATATGCATCAAATTTTTCTAGGTGTGTTGACATGAAGGAAGGAAAGTTGACCTCTATGAAGATCCATAACTGTCACATTTTCATGGAGTCATTGATGCCTATTGCATTCTATGCATTGCCCGATAGAATTTGGAAGCCCATAACAGAGATAAGCTTATTTTTCAAAGATTTATGTTATAACACATTAAGGGAGGAGAACCTATCTTTGATGGATATCAACATTCGCTTAACCTTAAACAAGTTGACCAAAATTTTTCCTCCTGATTTTTTTATGTTATGGAGCATCTTCCAATTCACTTTGTGCGAGAGGCACAACTTAGAGGTCCTGTTTAGTGTTGATAGATGTATCCCTTTGAGAGGTATTGACTTTTAACATTTACCTTCATGTGCTTTAATCGAACATTATTTCATCTAAAAGATCATACTATGCAAGACTATTGGCAAATAAAAACGGACCATAAAAAATAGATCCTGAATTGAGGGATCAATATGTGAGGCTTATTTGGCTAAAGAGACCTCTTATTTTTGTTCATATTATTTTGAACATAATGTACCATGTCTGAGAAACTGACCTATTAGGCATGATGATGGAGACAATACAGATCCTTCGGTACCACCATTTTCAATATTCAATCAACTAGGTAAATAAAGGAAGCCCGAAAGGTGGTCCAGTTCGATATTTAAATGAGGTGGAGCTTCAGTCAGCTACAACACATGTATTATTAAATTGTCCTGATGTCCTTCCTTTTTATAAGTGAGTATATTTATATTAGGGACAATCATTCAAGGTCTATCTAAGCTTCAACTAATGAAAGTTATAACTTTGTCGGGCAGCTACTTCGTGGCTTTACATGGGGATATTGCTGTTTATCATATGTTTTCAGTGTGTTTTAGAGAATATGTAAGTGTAACATAAATATTTAACACAATTACACTTTTGTTCAATGTCATGTGTATTTATATTCTAACTTTTTTTAAACTTTTTATAGGTTCATAATCCACTTAATTATGACCCAAATGGCCAATTTTTACGTGATACAGTTTGGGGATCTGATGCTACAGTCAGAAAGTTTTCTAAGTACTTTGTCAATGGGTACAGATTTCATACAGAAGAGTTCTCTAAGGGAAAGAAAACCAACAATAGTGGGGTTTGGGTGAAAGGTGATGGCGGTGTTGATTATTATGGTGTGCTTTACGAGATTTTAGAACTCGATTATCATGTTGGTTGGCCAAAGAAAAAATTGGTTCTCTTTCGATGTAAGTGGTATAATCTTACTCCTAAGTTAGGTACAAAGGTTCACCCTCAGTACAAAATAGTTAAAATTAAGCGTACAAGGGAGTATGGACTCTATGATCCATTTGTCATTGCACAAAATATTAAACAAGTGTATTACGCTCCTTATCCTTTGTGTAAGAATAAATATGTATAGCGGGTAATTATAAAAACAAAGCCCGTAGGTAGAGTTGTAGTAGGGGATGCATTGGATGTAGCGTATCAAAATGACATTTCAAGTGTTGAAGAAAGGGCGGATGATGAATTAGCAGGTAAGTTGCAGCATAACGAACGCTTGTATGAAGAATTTGATCCTTCTGAATTTAGATTGAATGTTCATGATTATGGAGAAGGAACATCCAGGGCAAATGACCATGAAGATCCAATTGATAAAAATGAAATAAGCGAGGAAGAGTTACTTGATAAAAATGAAACAAGTGATGAGGAAGAATCGATGAATGAATATGAAACAAGTGATGAGGAAGAATTGATGAATGACTATGAAACAAGTGACAAGGATTGAGTTGTTATTATTAGTAGTAATGTGTTGTAACAAGGTCTTGAATTGTATTTTAGTTGTTGCTTTTTATTATTAGTTGTTGTAACAAGGTCTAATATTAGTAGTATTGTGGTTTGTTTTCAATAGTGTTCAACATCCCATGCTTGATCTAAGCAGTTAGTTTTATGATTGTTGATTAGTCATTCAGATTATACATTCACTTCTCTTGTGAGGTTTTGGTTTGAAAATAAGTTTTACATTGAATAAAATAATTTCACTCCATTATTTGTTTGTATAATATTAGATCCACATGTAGACCTCTTGGAAATTCTTCTGTTTAGTATAATAATACTGTGGATTTATAGTTTTCTAACCTTCTTTTAGAGATTTTTTCCCTTCGTAATAATGGTGAATAAGGTGTAATTATTTATCTATTTATTTTTCCAAATTAAAGTTTGGAGGGATATAGAATATGGGAAAGAGGTGATGTTCTGGTTACTCCAATCACATGTGCAGAGATTACTTTTTAGCAATGCATCTGGTAGATGCGAATTTCTTTCACTCAGTACTACAGGGAATGCAAAATTTAATTTTTGTTCGATCTAAGAAGTATATATGGGCAGCATAACACAGACTAACTCCTTTTTGTGTATTTTTTTCAAGTGGTTAATAAAGAAAATCAATGGCATCAAAAGGTCATGGTAATGGACGGCGTAAGAAAGGTAAGAAAAAACTTGATAATCTTTCTGAAGGTCAATAGACACCACCACCAGCACCACCTGTTACCACAACTCTTCAATCAGCTACTACAAATATTATTCCTTCTCCAATGGTAATTATTTCACTACCAAATGTATTTTTCATGCCTCCATCGCCCTACCAGTTCCAGTCCTCTTCTTCCCATAATAGTCGGCATAATAGCTCTTCATCTGTACCTTCAACATCATCCACACCTAGCCTTTCTGAATTGAGAATTGAAGGTCTCAACACATCAACATCGCCCTCCATTGATAGTGCTGCAGTGTCTAATGCTACAGCAGCTGTTTCCCAGATTCTTAAATTTAAAGAGTTAGTAGAATATAACGGCAACGGGAGGCTAATTATCACCTCTGATGATAATGGGTAAGTAAATCTTATGTTTTTTCATAATTTTTAAAATTTTTGAAAGCTAAGATAATTTAATATAATTTTATTATAGGTTCATTCCTGCTTATGCCGGTGGACATATGGTTGTAGAAGCAATTAAACCATTTTACACGGAGCCGTGAGGTAGTTGGAATGAGATTTAACTTGACATCAGAGTGCTTATGTGGAATCAGTTTATGGTATAATCAAAATCAAAGAATTTACCATTTCAGTATGATATCAATAATGAATTTACCTTTATATCCGTCAACATTTCATGACTTTATATTAAACTATTTTGCAGACAAAGTGTCATAATAATGAAATGCAATGCATTTTCAAATTGAAAGCAGCTCAACATATCAAAGAACACTTGTATGAGGCCCGGAGGTACTTGGAAAAACCTGGATGGCTGAATGCTAATGTGTGGGATCAGTTCTTGAAAAAATGGGATACTCCTGAATATAGGGCAAGGAGGGAACGGGCAAAGGCAAATAGAGCGTCTCAAATGGGTGGCTCGTTGCATACTGGAGGTTCGATGAGTTTCGCTACACACCGATGAAAACTGGTAATAATAGTTTAAATTTCTGATTTGTTCGATTTAGTTAACTATTCTATACCGTGACATGGTGAAGTTGTGTGGTGCTCTTTCGATTCACTATTGTTGTTATCTTCTTGTTGTTGTTCATCTTGAATTCTAGTGAAGCCTTGTGTGGCCTATTTCAATTCACTAGCATTATTGACATCTTGTTGCTCTTATTGTTGTTCATATTAAAGTCTAGTGAAGCCGTGTGTGGCCTATTTCGATTCACTAGCGTTGTTGAAATCTTGTTGCTCTTGTTGTTGTTCATATTGAAGTCTAGTGAAGCCGTGTGTGGCCTATTTCGATTCACTAGCATTGTTGACATCTTTTTACTCTTGTTGTTGCTTGTTTCTTTTGTTGTGAACTTGATCTTTTTCATCTTGTATTACCACTTGGTGGGAATACACTGGGTTTGTTGGTGGTGGTGGTGGTTTGGTTTTGGTTTTGGTTTTGATTTTAATCAAAAATCGATCCAAACCAAACCATCAACACCCCTATCAGTATGCAATACTCATTCTAAGTTTGTAAATAGACTCATTTGCACCCTCGGTACAAATATTTCTCTGAATCAGTTTAAGTTCGACTACTTATTTCCTTGCTCAGGTCTTCCTAATTATGATGTTAAATGAACCTTTCCTTACACCTTTTAACAATCATTTTAGTAGTATATTCAGCCAACTTAAAGATTGCAGAACCTTCTAAGTACTTTTTTTCCTTATCTCTGATCAAACCTGGTCATTCACGTCTTAAACAATGTGTACATAGCATAGTGTTTTGTGGACTTCCATCAGTTGTGACTTTGAGAGAAATGAATTGACTTTTGTACTAGGGAAAATAATTTAGATAGGTTATGTTCATGTATCAACTTTAAGCTGTTTGTTTTAATGTTTCTAAGAGCTAGCTTTTGAAGGATCTGATTATAGATATCTTCTTTAAAAAAAACTAACTTTTTTTTTTGGGCATAATGATAAATAAACATTGTAAATACTCCGATTTCCACATCTAGATACTTCAACTTGTGTCAACTGTGCCAGTTGAACACTTCCATCTTTACAAATTAATGTGCCACATTAGCGTCATGTGTTCATGAGATATAGTAGAAACGAGTTAGAGTGTTTAGTTGTCAGCTGAGACCAAGTTGAGGTATCTTGCCTGGTCAAACAAACATTCTTACAATAACTCATATGCAAACTAAGTTTTTTAAAGCTCCATCATGTTAGTTTATTGAAAGTTTTTAACAAATTGGGTTTCCGATTTTGGTGGTCTGAGGTTATTCATTTGTTGGAATATCTGTTGGCTATTGCTGTAATGCTATAGTGATAGGAAACCATTGCAGAAGATGGAAAAATAAGGAGAATTTGAGGGGTAAGTGGTGATGATGTTTGTAGCTTGTGAATATTTACTTTTTAACTTATCTTGGAGCTAGAACTAGCAAATTTCATATGTTTAAGTTCTAGGTAAGTGGTGATAAGTCTTCATGGGAAGTGGATTGTATAAATGATACTAATACTTTATAAAGTAAGTACTGGTTGGAAACTCCAGTGAATGCCCCCTCCTATTAAAAAATAATTAGAGTTTCTAACTTATAGCTTCTTATATTGTGTATAAAGTCTTGAAAATTGATGTAGGAGTTCTAATTTAACTTATAGCTTCTTATATAGTGTATTGTCATGGGCCTATTTTAAGATACGTGCGGACAGCTTAACACACTCTAAAGTGATGCTAAACTTCAGTCCTCAACCCCTCTAAAACAGTCCCCAAGAATCAATGAACATTCACACAAACAAGCAAAGAAAGGAACTAAAGAAAGACAATGTTTTTGGAGACCAAAGATCCAACGTTTTTGTGTTATATTTCTGAATATACAAGGATGTGATGATGCCTATGATTTCTTACTACATCTATTTATAGTCCTCTTAAAGTCCCTAAGTAAAAAATGTACAACAAGTGCAAGAAATCTTCCCATGGAATTGTCAACTACAACCTAGAAATTCTGAAAAATCTGCACATGCATGCTGGAAATTTCTGCACATTCAAGCCAACCTATGTGGACTTTTCAAAGTCCAAGAAGTGTGTTGCATGCTTAATTTGACCACCTAGAAGGAGCTGGAACATTCGCATCATTTCGGGGCATTTATCGAAGCTCCGTCAAGCTTAAAAAGGCACCCGATCAGTCCAGAATATGCCTAAAATGTGAGGAATTTAATGGGTTGTGACGCGGGGCATCGCAGTATAGTATCTTTGACTCATTTTTGTTGAATGTATTAGAAATTTTGGGGCATTGGCTCCCTATATAGCTGTAGACCCCTTCCAAACTATCTATTTATAGCTTAAACACTTGAAAAGAATCCACCTAAACTATTATTTCTGTTGGATTTGAGTATTTTTAAATCATGGACTCCATGATCTATTATTAGTCTTAAGATGTTTTGATCTATACTGCCCGAACTTGTCTTCATACTTGCATTATCTCTTTTTCTAAAATTTTGCAGGAATATGAAAATGGGGAAAAAGAGCGCCCTTTTATTGATGTCTACGAAGATACGCATAGGAAGAAAAACAAGGACGGTATAAGAGGAGATTGGGTCGAACCGCGTGCTATGAATGCATATGTAAGATAATAACTTTTATATACATTGTTTTATTATTACTCAACTTTGCTTGTTTACATACTGACAAATAATTTTTCTTTCAGGAAGAATTTCAAAAACGCATAGAAGAGTGTCATCAAACCCAACCTTCTTCAGAAGATGGTACCATGGTCCAACCATCACTTGAAGAGCTGAATAATATTTGGGCAACTGTGGTAGGTGGTTCAAAGAAAGGTAGAACCTACGGGACAGGGGTTGTCCAATCCTTGAGTAGTCCTTCGTTGTTTTCCAGTTCCTCTTCTACTTTACAAACTATGGAAGAAATGAAAGCTATGAAAAAGCAAATTGTGGAATTGACGCAGAAATGTGCAACTAACGATGCTAAGTTTGCTAAATTTGATAAATTGGAGGAGTTGGTTTAGAAGCACATGCCGCAAGTATTTCAGGACGAGGAAGATACTGAATATGATGATAATTAGATTGTAGTTATTGTTCTTGTTTTTTATTGTGACATTTAGATGTTTAAACTATTTGATTTGATATTTGTTTTGAATGGTTTAAAGTGGTTGTATTTATAAAATTTTTTCATGTTTGATCCAATTGTGAAAAATACATTAATTATGTTGCTTATAATCTGAAAGCAGTGTAAGCTAATGCAATATAATAATTATTTAATTATTTATTAAATAATAATTATTATTAAATAGTTATTTAATAATTTTCCGACTATAATGGTCGGAATAATTAAAATTATTAAATAATTATTTATAAAATTTCTGACTACATTAGTCGAAATAATTATACTTATTAAATACTTAGTTATTAAATTTCTTACTACAGTAGTCGGAATAATTACATTATTAAATAATTATTTATTAAATTTCCGACCATAGTAGTCGAAATAATTATAATTATTAAATATTTATTTATTAAATTTTTGACTACTGGAGTCGGAATAATTAAATTATTAAATAATTATTTATTAAATTTTCAACCACAATAGTCGGAATAATTATAATTATTAAATATTTATTTATTAATTTTTCGACTACAGTAGTCGGAATAATTAAAATTATTAAATAATTCTTTATTAATTTTCCAACTACAGTAGTTAGAATAATTAAGATTATTAAATAAGTTTTTATTAAATTTCCGACTACAATAGTTGGAATATTTATAATTATTGAATAAATATTTATTAAATATCCGACTACATTTTTGACTATAGTAGTCAAAAATTTTCGACTATTTCAGTCGAAAAATATTTTTCGACAAGCTATATTCCAACTACCATCAAGTAGTCGGAACTACCTTATTTTCCGACCACTTTCTGACGAAACTGACCATCGAAAATTTACTATTTTCTAGTAGTGTCAGTTTTACTCCATAAATACACTAGGAATAGGGATCTTAGAGTTGCCAACAAAGACCATCCCAAAAATTGTAGTAGTATTTGGAAGAATATCATGAAAGGTTGGGATATTTGTATGGAAAATATGAGTTGGGACTTGGGTGACGGAAAAAGTATAAAATTCTGGAAGGACACCTGGTCCACCTTTAAACCGCCCATAAATAGTCAAATTAATTATACAATGAATATTGGAGAAGACGATATCACTGTATCGAATTTTATTAAAAATGATACCTGAGATCTTAGGTCGCTAAGCTATGTGTTGCCTAGGAACACAACTAATACCATCTACGCCACTTTTATTCCTGACATAGTAGGTTTGGAGGACAAGCATAAATGCTCACTAGTCACAAACAACTGGTTCCAAATGTCCATTGCGTATCATTATCTGCTTGGTAAGGAGAACTGAGGTGGTTAATCTCAACATAGCTTTAAATGAATTTAAAAGATTAATTGCCCCACAAAAATTAAGTTCTTTATTTGGTTAGCATATCACAACCGCCTCCCAACCTCGTCCTATTTAAACCAAATAGGCATGATTGTGAATCCCCTATGCTTGTACTGCCAACAGACCGAGACTGTCAACCACATTTTTAGAACGTGCCCTAATACTTTAGCTTGTTGGGACGCCAATAACATGCGGCCTTTCGTTGAGCAATATCGACTACTGCAGACCAAGGAGTAGCTAGTGCAGTGTAATAGGATGAAACACCTAAAAATGGGTAAATATCTATCTTGGAGTGACATCTTTTCCTTCTACCTATGGATTATTTGGCTGTGTAGAAATGATAACCTGTTCAATAATAAAAAACATCCTATACCAACCACACAAGCGCAGGAGAGGGCCATTGAATTTTTCCTCTTGGCAGGAAAACATCTAAAGTATCAGGAATAACTTAACCTCTAACAAGTGCTGGAATCCGTCGGATGAAGGCTTGAAGCTTAACGAAAATGGTTCTCCTTTGACTCGCACTCTAATGTTGGAAGGGCTGGGGGTTTAATTAGGAACACGCAGGGGGATTAGGTATGGGGCTTCAACGCAAAATTTACTACCTTATCTCCTCTACACTCTGAAACACTAGCTTTGTACTTGGGACTTAAAATGGTAAAAAAAATACAATGTTCTAACATTATTGTAGCCACTGATTCCACAACTTTGGCTTCAGCTTTTGATGATGGTGTTGTTTCTGACAACAACTTACTCATGTGCAGGGATCTTCTACGGAAGTTGGGGATCACATTGATACGCCATGAAGATAGGAGGTCTAACGGAGCTGCAGATGTCTAGCTAAGGAGGGTAGGAAGAAGCAAGTACCTCAATTTTTTAAAGAATGG
Source organism: Capsicum annuum (assembly GCF_002878395.1). Classification (NCBI taxonomy): domain Eukaryota; kingdom Viridiplantae; phylum Streptophyta; class Magnoliopsida; order Solanales; family Solanaceae; genus Capsicum; species Capsicum annuum. The sequence goes on along the minus strand of NC_061111.1, from coordinate 237,193,628 downwards.
ACAGTTCCACCCTTATTTGTTCACAAAGCTATCACGATAGATAAAGAGGAAACTTCTTTTGCTAATCAGAATATCAACTCTAATACTACTATGATGTTGTCTAGGAAAACCACTTTTGTAAGGCATGATATGCCAGTAGTTCCTAATCTGTGTACATACTACTACAATGTTGTCTAGGAAAACCACTTTTGTAAGGCATGATGTGCCAGTAGTTCCTAATGTGTACTGTATGTATTGCTAGTAACTTAGCCGATGACCCAGTAGGGTCATATCCGCAGAGCTTTGTACTATGTATAATGCATAATAAGTAATGAATAAATCCTTTTTCAACCAGACAAAAAAAAATTGCCAGAAAAAATCAAAAAGGATGCAAGTATGTGGTGCCTTGATACTTATCCTTTTCAACCAAAAAAAAAATTGCCACAAAAAATCAAAAAGGATGCAAGTATGTGGTGCCTTGATACTTATCCTTTTCGAAACTGCCATTATACCCGTGAAAGATTTGGCAATCTATTTAAGAAAAAATGTGAAGTAAACTTCTAGAAGCATGTTAGGTGAAGGGAGATTTTCTAAAGAGTTGAGCACGTCTATTTTGAGCATGTTAAGATAGAATTCTCAAAATATTCAGGCACGTACATTTAGAGCCTAAAAGTTATTAACATTAGTTAAGACATCATTCTTACGATGGGTAGTGCGCAACTTACACACAAAGAAACAACACAATGAAAAAGTACCATGTGCTAAGATGATAAACCCAGAATAGGATGAAAACCAAGAACATACTCAAAACAAACATATGTTATGATACCACAATTCAACACACGAAGTAAGTCTTCAGTAGTGCAACATAAAGTCAGAACTGAAGAAAATAAAAACAGACTATAATATTGCTCAGTACTCATCATCATCTTCTCCCTCACCTTCATCATCGCCTTCAGCACCAACCTCCTCATAATCCTTCTCAAGGGCAGCAAGATCTTCACGGGCTTCACTGAATTCACCTTCCTCCATGCCCTCACCAACGTACCAATGCACAAAAGCACGCTTAGCATACATAAGATCAAACTTGTGGTCAATTCGTGAGAAGACCTCAGCAACACTGGTAGAGTTGGAAATCATGCACACAGCCCTCTGCACCTTAGCAAGGTCGCCACCAGGAACAACAGTGGGTGGCTGATAGTTGATACCACACTTGAATCCTGTGGGGCACCAATCAACAAATTGGATGGTGCGCTTAGTCTTGATGGTGGCCACAGCAGCATTAACATCCTTTGGCACCACATCACCACGGAACATGAGACAGCAAGCCATGTACTTGCCATGGCGAGGGTCACACTTAACCATCATAGAAGATGGCTCAAAGGCACTGTTGGTGATCTCTGCAACTGAAAGCTGCTCATGGTAGGCCTTCTCAGCAGAAATGACAGGGGCATAAGAGGAAAGCATAAAATGGATCCTGGGATAGGGGACAAGATTGGTCTGGAATTCATTCACATCAACATTGAGAGCACCATCAAACCTCAAAGAAGCTGTCAGAGAAGATATAACCTGCAGAGGTTGAACAAAATTAGTACCGGCTATTTAGAGCTAATTAATTCCAAACAGCAAGCATACATTATTGCTTTACCTGTGAGATGAGGCGGTTAAGGTTGGTGTATGTAGGACGCTCAATGTCCAATGAACGCCTGCAGATGTCATAAATGGCTTCATTATCCAAAAGGATTGATACATCAGTGTGCTCGAGAAGGGAGTGAGTTGACAGGACACTGTTGTAAGGCTCAACAACAGAAGTTGAGACCTGTGGTGAGGGATAAATTGTGAAACCAAGTTTGGACTTCTTTCCATAATCAACTGAGAGACGCTCCAGCAGAAGTGACCCCAGACCCGAACCAGTACCACCACCAACAGCATTGAAGACCAGAAACCCTTGAAGACCAGTACAGTTGTCTGCAAGCTTACGGATGCGATCCAAGCACAGATCAACTATCTCTTTCCCAACTACAAACATACACAGAGAACTATCAGCATTTAAAACCAAATGTAATTCAAGTAAGAGTGAGTAAGGAGTAATATTTACTGGTATAGTGGCCACGGGCAAAGTTGTTGGCGGCATCTTCTTTGCCACTTATCAGCTGCTCAGGGTGGAAGAGCTGGCGGTATGCTCCTGTCCTCACTTCATCAATGACAGTGGGCTCAAGATCCACAAAGACAGCTCTTGGGACATGCTTTCCAGCTCCAGTTTCGCTGAAGAAAGTGTTGAACGCGTCATCACCTCCTCCGACAGTCTTGTCACTTGGCATCTGGCCATCAGGCTTTGGAAAACAGAAGACAGAATTTTAGCAAAATCATAATTACGTTTAAACAGCAGGAAAAAGTTTCATGTCTGCTCCATAGGACAACAAACCAATCTAGTTTGCAAAGACAACCAGTTGGAAAAGTGCCAAGGCAGGGACATCAAACTTGAAAGTAACCAAGTATCAAAACAAGTTAGTCTCAAGGAACACTATTGAAGCATCATATATAAAATCAAACATAAGTGGTTCCAAATCAAATGTAATACAAATATTCATCTATTTAATAAAGAATCAAGTACATGCAAAATATACTTATCTATATAATTTTTTTGAGGATGTATACTTATTTCTACATCAACTCCTAAAAGACACGTTCATCTCATAAATTATACAATCAGATGTACCTATTAAATCAGTTCCACTTTCGAATCAAACCTACTATGGATCCAACGAGCAAATATTCCATCAGATCTACTGGAAAACCCCACATTTCTACAACAGAGTGTCTCTGATCCTATATATAAATTACTCAATCATATCTACAGGATGTTGTTTTTCCATGTCCGAAATCAATCGGACAGTTATCAAACATACATCTAGAATATTCTAGCCGATCTAGAACAGAACAGTTATCACATTTCTACACCAGAGCAGTTATCTCGTGTCCAGATCTACAGATTTTTTCACATTTGGAATTAATAGGACAATTTTCAAACTTCAACAACAACAACAACAACAACAACAATATACCCAGTGTATTCCCACATGCAATTATCAAACTTAAATCTAAATTATGATACCAGATCTACTTTAAACAACTCACATTACCAGTCAATAAGACAAATTCTATATCAATCAGATCTATTGAAAAACAAATCACCTAAAAAGAAATTATTCGACCAGATCTGCAAAATATTTCACATTTTCAACCATTTACGAAGCAAAACATACAGATAATGCGATTTGAATCAAAACATATGTAGCCTAATTCAACCAGATTTAGACTGCAAGATATTTCACATTTTCTACAATTAAAATGAAGCAAAACACACAAATCAACAGAAAATATGATTAAGATAATTAAAAAAAAAAACGAAAGAAACTCGCAAAAAAAAAAAAGAAAATATAATTAAAAAAAAAAAAAAAAAAAAAAAAAAAAGCCCCCGTTACCTAAACAAAATTATACAATTAGATCTACGAAACATTTCAGGTTTTCAACAATTAAAATGAAGCAAAAAAAAAAAAGCACAAATCAAACACATAGAAGGTAACTAAAGTGAAAAAAAAAATAAGATTAAGGAAATCAAAAGAAAAAATCAAACAGATCAACAAATTTCTTCACATTTTCAACGATATAAACGACGCAAAACACACAAATCAAACACATAAAACGTGATTATGATTCAAAAAGAAACATATTCAAGCAGATCTACAAATTACTTCACATTTTCAACAATTTAACAGAAGCAAAAACACAAAATCTGACTAATCTTTTAGAAAAAATACCTGAATGCCGTGCTCGAGACAGTAAAGTTCCCAACAAGCATTTCCAACCTGAATACCAGCCTGACCAATGTGAATAGAAATGCATTCTCTCATTTTCGCTACAGCAAAAACTTCGAAACCCTAAAATTTAGTTGAAGGAAGAAGAGAATAACGGCGTTTATCAAGACGCCGTTTCAAAAAGAGAAAAAGGAATTGAGAGTTTCGAAAATTTTTGAATTGTGAGATTCGTAAAATGTGAGGGGGGCGTCTCTTTTTTATAGGAAAAAAATGAAAAATGAATGAGAGGAGGGCAAAATGGGTATCGGGTTAGTTATTAACTATGGTTAATATTGTTTCCGATAATTTCGAGGTTAATATTTACCGTAGATTAGGTTGGGCTATGTTTATAGTACAGCCCGCCCCGCTCTATTTTGAATTATTTTGAATTGTTGTGGAAAAGGAGGTTCCTCCATTTGAATCGTGGAGCAGTGCACTTTTCACGGAAGAAAAAATATAGTAGTAGTTGTAGTTTCAAAAAACATGAATTACTTCTTTTTTTTTTATATTTTTAAGAAAATTTAAATTTTAACTTTTCACGTATCATATTTGATATCATAACATTAAACATTTGATAGATTGGACATAATTTTAGTTTTAGACCATAAAATTCAAAAAATTTCTTTATTTTTTTAAATTTCATATCAAATCAAAACAGATAATTCTTTTTGAATCAGAGCGAGTAGTGACTCGTAAGGGTCGCTTGGACATATAAAAAAAAATTAAAAATTAAAAATTAAAAATTTGAATTATTTAGTTGTGAATACAGATAAGAGTTATTTTTAAATCTTTGTGAGTAATTTAAAATGAAAATATTTTTTGATATTTTTCAAATTTCGAAATTCAACTAGTTGACAAGTTGAACTCCGTAATATTGTGGTCAATAACATATTTTTCAAAGCTCAAATTCTTTAAAAATGGATTTTTTTTTCCATGGCCAAATGTCTCCTAAGGATTGGCCCCCTCGGTGTTTGGCTATTAAAATTTCAAATCTAATTTGAAGTTGTATTTTAAATTTGAAAAATAGAGTTGCACTTTTTATTTTTTAAAGTTGTATTTAGTTACATACAAGTATGAACATTATTTCAAATATTTTTTGCAAAAATTATTACCAAATAAAGGTTCATCTTCAATTCTAAAAATTTCAAAGTGAAAAATATTTGACTTCTAAAGTCAAACCCATACTAACTTTGACCATTTAATCCCCTCCCCCCCCCCCAATAAAAAGCCTCTTACTGTGGCATAAAAAATCAAAATCGAATCGAAAAAATTGATATTTAGTATTTAGTAATTCAATATTTGGTATGATATTTGAAAGTAAAAGTTTAAAATTGCGCTATTCGAGGTCCAATTTGGTACAAGACATTAACACCATTTGGTATTCGATATTTGACGAATATCAAATATTTATTTTATATTTATATTTATGTTTATATATCTATATCTATATATCTATCTCTCTCTCTCTCTATATATATATATATAAAATATATTAAAAGTATAAAGACTCTTATAAAAGTGATTTGAATTATTTATCCTTTATTAAAAAACACTTCTTTAAATAAAACTGTTATTTACTATTTCTCTAATATATTAACAAATAAAAAAATCCCTATTATTTTTTGTAAATTAGACATATAATAGGAATTCTAACAAACATCTTGACTAAACAAAAACGTACGAATATAAACAAAAACATTGCCTTATTCTTGACAATGTAAGAACTATACATATGATAGGAGTCCTAAGATATTGCCTTTTTTGGCAAAACGAACATGTAGTTTTGGCAGAATTAACAACCTGCCTTTTTGTAGAAAATGAAAAACTTGCATTTATATATTTTGAAAAAAAAAAAATAACTTGCAGAATGTAAATTGAGGTGAGAGTCCTTTTTATTATATTATTATAGGAGTCCTCCTTTCTTTTTCACAATCGATAGTATTCTAATACAAATCATATAAGAGTCTAAAATTAAATTCTTTTTTTGTTTATGAGTACTTCTCCTATAAAAAGGAGTTCCTTTGCATAGTAAATAAATTACGTGAATAAAAGATATGTAGGAATGGTTATTTTTTCCTCTTAGTGTTTCATTTCTTTGATTTAATTTTTGTGCAACTCACTTAATCATTATGTTGTCAATTGTTTGTTTGAATTGATAATAAATCATTATCACTTTCTCATAACTCGACTCTAAATTGATGATTAGCTTAAATTATTTAATAACGAAATGTGATTGGCTTTATTTGAATGGTTGTTATTTATTATATTACATTATGTTCTTAGTTAAAATACAATGTTTGTTTTGATTGTTACTTAAATTTTATTGTATTCTATCTGTCATAGATCTGGATCATTAGACTCCTTTAAATTGATTACAAGATTTTTGAGCAGAAAAAATGAAGAAAAAAATTACATAAAGTAGCAAACCTAAGTATTAAATTACAAAAAATAGCAATACTTATATCAAATTACATTTTGTAGCATCTGTAGCAATATTTTAATGTGGTCCCCTACTTTTGCCGCTTAAGAAGTTACCGTGCAAAATATTTCCCCCTTTCACGCTTTTCTTCTTTCTTTTTCCTTATTTTAAAATATTTTTTCCTTGTTTTATGCCATTAACACTCTAATCGCGCTTCAAATTTTTTCCTTTCGAACGATTTTGCACGATCTGATAAGGATTATGTTCCTCTTCCTCTATTTCAGGTAACTATTTAATTCAATTATTGCATATTAGCGTTTTTTCTTCTTCTTTTTTCTACTGTAGCACATCTTAAAATCCGATTTTAAGGTTTGTTATGCTTTAACTGAACACATACCCAAATCACGAACAAATAGTGGTATATGAAATATTAATTTTGTATCTGATTATGCACCATCTTTTAGTGTTAGTTTAACTCAAGAAGATGTAGTTAAAGTTGTTTCAAATCCTATGCAGTAGAAGAAATCTGTGAGTTCGAAGGAGATTAGGTACAAGTTTCGCAACGACCCAGTGAAGATGACTGAAATTTTGAAAAAAAAAACGTTGAAGAAAATTCCTTCTCCAAAAGATCAAAAAATAAAAAAAATACGAGAAGAAAAGGAAAGCTAAAGAAATTGAGGTTGACGACGATGTTCAGAACTTTTCTGCTAATGAATCTGAACAAGATAGTGAGAAAGAGGTATTTTTTTGTTGTAAATATTTTCTTACTATTTACTGTTAAGTATTTTCCGTTCTAAGTAAAGATGTTATCAAAGTTGGGTATGATATGTATTTTTTTCAAGTAGTTAATATGTATTTTTGTTCTGTTGATATTTATTTTTAGGAATTGTAACAAGTTTTTTTGTGAAGATGATAGTTTAACTTTGATAAGTTGCATGTATGGAAAATATATTGTTATATGAACTACTCATGAAGAGTTATTTGGCTATATTTTTTATAGTTGATATGTATTTTTTATATTTTTGTTCTGATCTAAATACATTTGCATGTTATATGTATTCTTTTTGCTGATTTGGTTGTATTTTGTTGTTCTTTACAGTTTAATAAGGTCTAGTTTTAATATGTACTTTATTTTCTGCTGATATATATTTATGGATTGCAGTGAGCTGATATGTTTGTAACATTTGTATTTTTATACATACATATCAGATATCATATGTATTTTGTTTTAGTGATGAATCTGTATTTTTTTCTTGCTCAAAATACATATGAATGTTATAGGTATTAGTTTGGTTAAATACACAGGTGATTGTGTTATTGAATTGTATTTATAGTTTAAGAAGTTGTTGTTTTACTTTGTATAGGTGCTGCGTGAAGAAATATTCATTGTTAGAAAACTTTCAAGATTTGCACCTCATATGTGCTCGTACAGTGAAAATGATATTGATGGAAGTATACGGGCCATATTAAACAAGGAACTGTTTAAAAAGTTTTGCGACAATATGATTTTTGGTTATTTCTGGAAGAAGAAGCATTGTGTAGTTCAGGCACAGCTTTGCAGATGTGTTATATCGCTCGAGATAAAGGGTAGTTCTTTTTCTGCGATAGTCATTCGGGCTAATGGAACCTCTCTTAATTTTACTCCTAGGGAATTTGCTATCGTTATTGGATTGAATTATGTATCTAATAGATTCAACTTTATTTTTGACGAGAATGTGTCAAACAGGATTGATGAGAAATATTTCAATGGTGCAAAATTTATATAGAAAAGATAACTATTTCTAGCATTCACGGAGAAAGTTTGGGGGGAGAATGATGAGGATGCTGAGAAGTTTGCAATTTTGTATTTCCTCCATTCTTTTGTTTTATCCAATATTGATACTGTGGTTATACCCCGACTTCATTTTGATTTGGTCGATAGTGGAATATATAAGAATTTTTCATGAGGTACTTTATCATTTCAGGATCTAGTGAGAAGTTTGAACAACAGGTTGACAACAGGTGAAAAATTTTATTTGATACAGGGAATGCCACTGGCTATTCAAGTGTGGCTTTACGAGTGTTTTTCAAATGTCCCTCGAAAGATTGTATCGAAGGTTGATAATCGAATTTTTTGATTATTAAATTGAAAGACAAATGCACCTCGACCACGTTTTGAGTATTTAATGAATGTTATGTTTAGTGATGATGGCAAGGTTTGTTGTTAGTAAATACATATGCATTTAATAGTCTACATATATATATTTGATATCATTGTTTAACAAATACTTTAACATCGTTTATCTATGTTTCCTAGGTTGAATTTAAGAACATAGAGCCAACTCAAAAGGAATTGGCAAAGTTTCAAATACCAGAAAAGAATGTACTTGAAGATGAACGTTCAGTTGATTCGGATGATGACTTTCAGGACCCACCATCAAAACAGATCAATGTACATGCAAAAATAAAATAAAAAATTGATTCATCAACCCCAGCAGTGAAGAAATTGTTAAGAAAAAAGTCACACAATATTGTTGACGAGCATGCTGAAAAGAGGACACCACTTTCTCGTGCTACAAAGGTTTTTGGAATGAAGACACTAGTCTTCAAGCCAATTCAAACATGACAAGCAACTCCTTCAAAAAAGAAGAAAGTGAAGCAAACAGCTAGAGTTATTTTTCCTATGGAATAGTCAAAGCTAGAGAGTCCTGTAGAGGAAGAAGTCGTGTCAAAATCAGAGAGTCCTGTAGCGAAAGAACCCTTCATTTTTAAGACAATTTTTTATGCATTCCGCGATGAGGTAAGTTTCTTGTCAAATACTTATTTTACATTAAAAAATTTTTTTTAATGATTTTGTATGAAAACAGGTTAGTCAAGAGTTTAAAGGAATTCGTAGATTAGTGGAAAAAAGTTCAATCTGATGCTCCAAGCAATTGAACAAAGCAAGGTAAAATTTTTATTATTACAATATTCTTTAGAAAATTTATCTGATTTGAGTATTTATTCTTACTGGATTGACTTATACAAATACAACATATTTGTCAAATAACTCATTATATCATTCTACATATATTTTGTAGGAGCAGTTTGCAGATAAAGAAGCTGAACAACCAGATGTTGAAGATTTTGGCTTAGACAGATCTGGACAACACTTTAGTCCTAATGTTGTACAAACTTTGGATAATATGTTTGACGGTACAAAGGTAAATATTAAACTTTCAAATATGTATTTAGAAGCACTATTAAATGTAATTTCATTATGATTGTGTTGCTCTTTATGTTAATATATATAATATCAGTATATATAGTGTTACATGAAATTTCACTTGAAAAAAATCATGTTTTAAAATTCATTTACTTTTAAAATACATTTGAGATAAATCAATCTTTCAAATTTTGAATAGAATAAAAGATTCATTTTTGTAGTTTATGCACTTTTTATTTTTTTCTATTACATTTAGTTAAACTACATATGCAGAGTATTCAAAAATACATATGTAGTGTATTCAAAAATACATATGCAGTGTATGCAAAAAATACATATGTATTTTTGAGTATTTTATTTTTAAGAATATGTATTGTTAGGTTGATTGCAAATATTATAATCTGTAAAATAGTTTATTTTTAGTTCTGTATCTTAGTATGTATTTTGAGAGTGATATTTATAGCAATATGTATTTTTAGTGGGTTTGTATATACATTCAATGAACTCAATTATTAATAGTTTATTGAACTTGTATTTGGAGCAACAATATGAAGATAAAGATTCTGAACTCTAACATATGGATTATGCTGGTGCCGAAACATCACCACAACGATTCAGTCAGAATGTTGATCTGAATTTGAATAAAAATCAGGATGATAATAAGGTAAATAATAACTAACATATATTTATTCATTTGAGTGCATAGATGTAATTTTGTATATTTAAGCACTTATATGTTATTATATATATATATATATAAACATTTATAAGAAGATTTTTGTTTGATGTTGTTTTAAAAAAAAATTCTTGTTTGCAGGGGTGCACTGATTTGCATCCAGATAAAACAATCGTTGAATCAACTCAACATTTATTCCCTGATGAGCCTCTCCGAAGTATAAATTTGGATTATATACATTCTGAGAAGCTTGTTCAATATGATTGTTGAGTATGTATAATGAATTGAACTTTGAGTTTATGTGATGTAACAATCCAGAAGACAATTATCTTTTTTCTTTTATTTTTTTCGCAGACCAGTGATGAAAAAATGGATGAAACAAATTTATCTGATTCACAGTTAATAATTTCAGGTGAGATGTTACCAAGTCTAAATGCTTACCCGAGAGAAAGCATTACCACACATTATCGACAACCTATGAAAAAGAAATTACTGATGAACATTTGAATGATAAAAAGTCCAAGTCTGTTATTGAAGATCATTGTCAAGTATGTATAATGAACATATTTTTGAGGTTATGTGGGTTATTTTGGACAGAATAAATTAATCTTTTTTCCATTTTTTGAAGACCAACAAAGTGAACGTTGGAATGAGTTCAAAATCGGAGTTGCACGGACATATTGATCTTGGTACAGAGAAGCAAATTATGACACCTCCTGATGAACAAAGGGATGAACCGGTTTGGCCTGATTCACAAAACACAATCCTTGATGTGCTGCTTCCAAGTATGAATATCTACAGTAGTAAAAGCATCATTATTCATCCCTCTGCTAATCGTGAACTTCAAACTCCCGTTCAAAATTAAGGATTAGGCGACCATCCAAATTCAAGGAGTCACCATACACGAGTGAGTTTGGTTCAGCAGCCGATAAATACAGTAAGTTATATATATTTTTCAATGTAATATGTTATGCAAACACGTTTTTATTAATTATATTTTTGTATTCTGTAACTATATAGGAAGCTCAGTAGGGCACATATGTATATTCTCTCTGAAACATCCATTTTTTTTATCACCCGATTGATGGGATAGTGGATACGAAGATTGTCAAGAAGTTCATGGATTGGATTTCTGTCGACCTTCTAAAAGGTCATGCTAAAAGGTATTTCTTTTGAACTGTTTCATCTTATTTTTTTATTTGCATTATGTTTTCATGATTTAACATCAACTGATAAAAAAAGTAGGAAGGAAAATGTGGATCATTACAAAAAGGGCAAATAAGTTATTTCAATGATGCATTTAAGAGTTGAGACTTGATACGGGAATAATTATGGATATGGACATGTGGGAGTGTATGTTGGGTCTGATACTTAGTGTGTGCAATTGAAGTGCAAAAGGGGACCTAAATGCACTAAAAATCAGCCAACATATTACACTTGATGGGCACCTAAGTCTTTAAGGGGCCTTTTATTTTTTTTGCCTTTTATTTGTAATAGGATATAAATAGAACCATGTAGGGTTTCTTTGATTAGTTTTTAATGATATTTGTGAGTCTTGAAATACCAAAGAACACAAGTACTCTCTCCTTGAGGCACCAAAACCAAAACTAGGATACAACAATAGGGTGGATTCTCTTTTGTTGTTGCTTGCTTGGAAACGTTGATGCTAAAGAGGTACAATTCGATCTTGTGTCACGTAAGAGATAGGTTTATTATTGTATGTAGTGTTAAGGGCCCAAGAGTATCCATTCTTGGGTTCTTAAGATTATACCTTCATGTGGTCTATCTATCTATCCTTTTACTTTATTGTAATCTTGTTTTGTTCCTTTTGTTTTAGTGTAAGCCGTGTGGGTATTTTTTGTTCAACTTATTGTTGTTTACGTCTTGTTAGTTTTTTGTTCGATGAAAAATAGGTATCAATACGCCTCAATATAGTGTTGTTATTGTGTCATTCTTGTGTTATTGTGGTTGGTCGAGACTAGGTCTCAAAGGGGGCTCTCGGTTTTAGCCATTTTGTGGACTATTTTAGGATGATTTTGTATCTTCCATTGTTGTATCATTTGGTATCAAAGAATGGCTTGATCTTGTTCCCACAAGATCAATCTTGGGCTTGTTAGTGGAAAAATAATAGCAAAAAGTGTTCAAAACTAAAAATTCCAAAATGGAGCAAATTTTTTCATTTTGTATCTTGGCCAAAAATGTGTTCTTGTTGTGTCTTGGACGAGATTTTTCTTGTTTTCTTGTCTAGATCTTGGTGTCTTTTTTTTTTTTGTTGAGTTGTTTCCAAGTGTTGGTTTTCTTGTTCACTAGCACTTTGAGATTAGATCCAAAACTTGAGTTTGAACTTGTAGAAAGTTGTTGTTGTGAACAAGGTATGGGCCGTGCCTTCTTGTTATTGTTCTTGGCTGTGTGGACTTATTGTTGTGGCTTTGGAACAAAAATACAACACTAAGGAGACTTGGCCGTTTGTTGGTGGATTTGTTGTTGGTTGTTCTTAGAGATTGTTGTTGGTGGTGGTGAATGTTGTTATTGTTCTTGTGTTCTTCACCTCCTTCATAAATTATAAAACATAAAGTGAAGTGTTAGATCCTAAAGGTGAAGGAACAAGGTGTAAGACTTGTTGGTCTTGAAGACTTTACAACCACCAAAGACATATAAATCACTTCTCAACCATTTCCCATGAAACAAGGGCCCATGCTTTAAGGAGAAAAGTCAATTCTTGCTTTTTGAATTTGAAAGAGGATTTCAAGACTTGTTTTCCCACCTTAACCAATTCCCACCAATTCCAAATTACAATTGGACCAAGACTTGAATTGAAAAATAAAATTTGATAGCAACCGCAACCAATACGTGGCTGTCACATCATGTTTTTACTGTTCACCAATAATTTTTAAGCTCAAATTTTGATCTTCTAATTTCAATTTGTTGTTATTTAGTCTCGTTTGTTGATTCCATTACTAACTTACAAGCTAGCACTAGATTGTAAGTTAGTTTTGAAACCGTTCTTCCTGTTAACTTTTCTTTGCGTGTCTTAATCCTTTGAGTCATTGTAATATCCTTGTGTTTTTTCCTTACTCTTTGGAGTCGTTATCAATGTTGGATTCACCTCTCAACACCTCTCGGAGTACAAACAAGCTTACAATACTTATGAGATTGAGTATGAGGGGTCCTAGAGACACGAAATAAAAAAGAGAGTGGGGATGTTTTGTATAACTAACGTGTTTCCTATTTTGTAGGTAACTCCTTTGCCATAATGGATACCATTTTGGCCCACCTTGATGCTAGTGCTCGAGAAATAGCTAAGGCGAATGCGGTTCTTGACAAATTAGGCTTGGATATGTCTACTATACTTGAGAGGTTGGATCAAGTGGAGAGTCGAAGGAATTCTCGTGATTCTACTTTCGAAGATTTACCTTAAACAATCAATTCTCCAAGACCACCACCAAATGACATAGACATAAGACAAGCCATCAAATGTCCTCCAACCCGAGACCTACATAGGTCAATCCCTCCTTCATTCGATTAAGTCCAACAAAAAGGACTTGGAACCCAAATCCCTCACGTCCAAGGTCCACAACCGAAGCTCCACTTTACCAAATCAATCCCCTCAACTGAAACTCCACTTCACCAAAGCTAACATGTCCATATAGAGGAGAATGGTAGAAAGGAATATGACGGATATAGAGTCTACGACGATGCTTGTATGATGGTAGGAGACTTATTTTGAATGAGATTGAAGACAAGGCTCAAGATGGAGAGGAAGCCAAGATTCAAAATAAAGATATTTGCCGAGACTTGTGTTAATGTACTCTCGAGTTTCTCATGATTTTGCGGGATATTTTTGTGCCATCTCATAATTTTTATGGACTATTTTTGTGCCATCTCATGTTTGCGGGCTGTTTTGAGTGGTTTCTTTTGAAGTGGCCGATTGAACGAGGTAAAGTCGTGAATTTGTAGGCAAATTCCTCTCAAGATGAAGAGGATAATACGGAAATAATCACGGATATGGACTTATAAGAGTGCATGTTGGGTCTGATACTTAGTGTACGCAATTGAAGTACAAAAGGTGACCTAAATGCACTAAAAATCAGCCAACATATTACACTTGATGGGCACCTAAGTCTTTAAGAGGCCTTTTGGTCTTTTTTGCCTTTTATTTGTAATAGGATATAAATAAAACTATGTAGGGTTTTTTTGATTAGTTTTTAATGATATTTGTGAGTCTTGAAAGACCAAAGAACACAAGTCCTCTCTCCTTAAGGCACCAAAATCGAAACTAGGATACAACAATAGGGTGGATTCTCTTTTGTTGTTGCTTGCTTGGAAACGTTGATGCTAGAGAGGTGCAACCCGATCTTGTGTCACGTAAGAGATAGGTTTATTATTGTGTGTAGTGTTAAGGGTCCAAGAGTGTCCATTCTTGGGTTCTTAAGATTATACCTTCATGTAGTCTATCTATCTATCCCTTTGCTTTATTGTAATCTTATTTTGTTCCTTTTGTTTTAGTGTAAGCCGTGTGGTATTTTTGTTGTTGTTGTTCAACTTATTGTTGTTTCCATCTTGTAATATTCTTGTTAGTTTGTTGTTCTCTGAAAAATAGGTGTCAATACACCTCAATATAGTGTTGTTATTGTGCCATTCTTGTGTTGTTGTGGTTGGCCGAGACTAAGTCTCAAAGGGGGCTCTCGGTTTTAGCCATTTTGTGGACTATTTTGGGCTGATTTTGTATCTTCCATTGTTGTATTGTATCAAGACTGTTGAAGATAAAAATTGATTCTACACTATTGGGTTCCTTGATCAGTGATGGACAGACTCGGTTAGAATATTATTTTGACAATTTCTCCTTTACAGTTTTAACACTACTTAAAATACATATTATGTTACCTGCAAATACATATGCAGGTACTTATATGTATTTTTACATTATTTTTATTATTTTACAAATGTTGTGTTAAAAATACATATATAACTTATTAATACACCTATGAATTTATATTAAATCACATACTGTTGAATATTCATATTTCTAGCATTGTCTTTATATAAGTGTAGTTTACAAATGAAATTATACATACACAAATCTTAGA
>NC_061111.1:237107149-237175426 GCF_002878395.1 Capsicum annuum | reverse complement strand
ACATACTATTTTAGTATACAAATTATTTGAATGTTCTAAGATTTGTGGTGTTAACTATTGCAGCAAATTGATGCTTGCTTCTACTACTTGAGGAAGAAGTCGAAGTATGACCCCAATAAGTCTTACAAATATAGCACAGTAGATTGCAACTTTATGAACACAATTAGGTTTGTTCATGATTTTTATTTTGTGGATGATCCAAATCTTACGACAGGAGGATAGGAGGCCCATCTTAATGAATACATCAATGGATTTCGTATGCATGCTGCTGTACCATGGCATACAGTAGAAGACATTTATATTCCAGCCAATATAAAGGAAAAACATCATTGGGTGCTCGCAGTTTAATCCTTCTCTAAAAGGTGTATATTCTTATATGATTCATATAAATCATCTGGTCATTATCCGGTTGTTCTTGCTGAGATCAAAAAATTAGCTGAGAGTATCCCTTTTTGTCTCCAAGCTTGTGATTTCTATGATAAGAAAGGAATTGATCTTCAAAATCATCCAAGATACATAGACAAAGACTCCTTAGATCTGTTTGATGTATTGTTTGAAGATAATTTGCCTCAACAACCGAGTGGAAGCTTGTAAGTATTTTAATATACATATACAAAAATTGTAAGTTTATACAAAATATACTTTACTTATTAATCATTTTATTTTTTTGTTTTTGTAGGGACTGTGGTCTGTATGTTGTTACGTATACAGAGCATGTTTCTTATGGTCACAAAGTTCTTTCGATTGAGTTCGACCCCAAAGCACTCCGTACAAGATATGTTGCACTATTGTGGGACTATGGCATCCGAAAACAAGAAGCAAATGCTCATAGTGACTTTGAAGCACCCTTGAGACCTGTCAGGCAAAGTAGACTAACTAGTGTCACTGAAGTTTTTGATGTATGATGGTTGATGGATTTATTACTTTAGATAGTTGTGAAAATGGTGTATGAATGTAGGTCTAATTTTACAAACTAATTTTATGTTTTGAAGTGGTTCTAATTGTAGGTTATAATAGTACTTATTTTGAACTGAATGAAATGAATTCAATTTAATCGTTTAATTTGATTTGTTTTCAATCACTATGTGTTTAATTATTCAGTTGTATTTTCTGGTAGTGAGAATTAACACCAAAATACACATGCTGTTTTGATATTTTTGCATAAAAAATACATGTGTAATTACAATTATATATATATATATATATATATATATATATATATATATTATTCTGTGTTCATTTACTTTCATGATACATTTGGTGTAAATAAAACTTTCAAATTTTGATTTGAATTAAAGATTCATTTGAGTATTTTATGCAGTTTTATTTTTTACTGTGAGATTTAGTTAAAAAAATACATGTGTACTGCTCACATATTGATTAAAAATATATATGCAGTATACATCAAATGTATTTAGCCTAAAAATACATATGCACTGTGCTAACATTAAGCATTACAAAAAATACATATGGATCATAGCTAATGTGTATTTTAATCTATGTTCATTCACTATAGAAATAAATTTGAGGTAAATCAATTTTTCAAAAACTGATTTGCATTAAAGATTCATTTTAGTCCTTTTATGCATTTTAATTTTTTTCTATGAAATTTTTGTTAAAAATACATATGCAGGTATCATATTTTGATACAAAAATACATATGCTATACATCATATGTATTTAGCTTTAAAATACAGATGCAGTGTTAAGATTTTGCAATTCAAACATACATATGCAGAATATACCATATGTATTTAATTCCTTTTTTATTTACGACCTAAATACATAGCTTAATCAAAGTAACTAAATTTGGTCTAAAATACATATAACATGTTAAAAATACATGAACTATATCTTCAAAATACATATGCAGAGGTCAGATTTTGCAATATATACATATGCAGTATGTACATCTAACTGTGTTCAGTTACAAATGATGCATAACTGTATTAACCCAAAAAAGTTAGTTCATTATTATAAAAAAATCCAAAAGAAAGTTCTAAGAAATAATACGGAAGAACAAATATATCATTTGCGATACTTCCTACAAGAATGCCTATTGTGACCCTTAGCCCCACAACCACTGCATGAGTTGATATTCTTCTTTTTTCTAAACACATCCCGGCTCGATTTTTGACGATCCTTCTTTGTAGGTCTTCCTGAAGACCATTTGAACTTTGGAGGCAGTACTATTTCACCGAGTATGCTAGCAGGAATTATCCAGTCATTTTTGTGTGGTAAAGAATAGATTGGAACATCATATGTCTTCAACACAGTTTTTGGCTTATACAAATCACAACAATATGGCCCCTTCTTAAAATTCTTGTTTTCCAACACCACACAAGCATGTGCACATGGTATCTCATCGAGTTGAAATGCATTACATGAGCATGTTCTTTTCTTGAGACAAACAATGAAGTGCTTTTATTTGTCATGCACCGTGTACACATATTCTGTGGCTGGTACAACCTGGTATAAAAAAATAAGAAATATTTAAATGCAATGCTCCAAAAAGATGCAAACCATATTCTCTGATATTTTGTAACCACAGCAGCATATGTATTTTTTGCTACACAAGTATACATTTCAATATGTATTTGATACAAATAAATTATAAAAATATTTTTATTTGTTAATGCAGATATTTTTTTACTATTTTTATAGACATTAATGCATATACAGTGTTCAGATTTTGAAATAAAAATACATATACAAAATACATCATTTTTATTGAGTTTCTAAATACATATGCAGTGTTAACATTTTTCAATACAAAAAATACATATGTAGAACATAATATATTTTTTAATGTTCTTTTTATTTATATTGTATATCTTTTCATTAATTTAGAACTGAATGATAGTAATTATTTACTTATGTTTTCATAAGTATAAATTTCACAAATCTAAGAGATCATACCGTCATACGAGTACACAAAGTCTCGTTCTCTTTAAGTATGTCATTAAATTTTTCAATGAGTGTTGTGAATGTATATGAAGCCTCCTGCCTATTTTTGCAATTTCATTTTGCAAACAACAATCAAGCTTCCTCAAGGAAATCATAAATTGGCAGTTCTCTAGCCGATACAAGTACTCCATTTATTGACTCCACAATGTTTGAAGTCAAAGTCTATCCTCGGTGAACTGTTGCATAGGACCTAGCCCACTTTTCGTAATCAGTCAATTCCAAATATTTCTTCACCCTAATATCAACTGCTTCAACCTTTTCCATTGACATGTGGAATTCTGACTTTGACTATGATTTGGCCATAGTATAAAAGATCTTCGATAATTCATCATGGGATTTTCTGTAAAGTTTTTTCACACTCTCCCATAGATGCCACATATATGCATAATGTGAAACATCTTTATACACATCATCAACAACCTTTATGATGCTTGGATTTCGATCAGATACAACACACATGTTTTGTCTTTCCCCGTACGCTTCCTTTAGATTCTCAAAGAACTAAGTTCAAGATGCATCATTTTCAGAATCAAGCACACCATATGCCAAAGAAAATATATCACCTGTATTTATAAATACATTTTGGACATTCTGATATAAATACATATAGGAACTGCAAATGTATTTATTAAAAATACAGATCCAAAAAGCTGTATATTTTACCAAATACATAGTATTAATTACATATACTAACATGTTAATCTACATCACAAACATACATTATCACTTATTCATTTTTTTTATCCAGAAACTTAGGAGATATAAGTATTTTTATACAGATATGTATATATCAGAAAGTTATATGCAGAAATACATATAAATATATGACCAGATGTACAATGTAAATATAAAAAATGATACTAACCTGCACCATCCATCGTACATGCAGTTACAAATATTCCAGTATACATTCCTCTCAGATGACTACCATCAACAACTACAACAGGTCTACAATGATCGAATCTTTTAGTGAATGCACGGAGAGCTATAAATACATACAAAAACTCATTCTCATCTGTCTTTTTCATTCTTATATGCGACTCAGGATAGGTATTGTTCAATACATATTAGTAGGATGATAATTTCCCGTAAGATGTTGATGGCTTACCCCTCAACTCTTCTAACGCTCTTTCCTTGGCACTCCAACATAAAGTGTATGTCAAATCCATACCAAAATCTTCCTTCATATTATTTTTTATTTCAGTCGCACTGTATTTTCATTTGTGATTTTTTAATTTTTGTTTAACAATACCACCTATCAACATACTAGTAGCATGCGCCTTTGGATAGACCTTGTCCTTCACCGGAAAAGTATGTTGAGCTATGAATTCTCTTATTCTAAACATACCAGAATCTCCCATACCAAATGCACAATATAAAAAATCACAGTTCCCTGATTTGCAAATCAATGTATAACTGTATCCAAGATATTTTAATACTATCAAAATACATATTTAAACTCATTTTAAACATGAACAAAATAATCTACAATGTACGTACCATTTCTTACTTGACCTTTCACTTCGCGTTTGAAATTTCTCCCTAATTGTATAATCCTTCATGACCGACTTTAAAATCTTTTTGATCAAGTAAACCTGGTCTTCCTCAATATGTTTGTGATGTGGGTTTGATATAATCACTTGAACCGTATCCATCTCCAATACATCTAAGGCTTTTGCATTTTCAGAAATAACCAAAGCTCCTTCGTTAGATATATTTACCACTATTTGCATATTGTTAACAACGTCTCTTCTTTCAACAACGCATACAGATGAACTTGCAAAGCTGCTCCCTACAAATTTCTCCAAAATACTTACATACAAAGGAAGATAATTCATGTCTTGTATATCCTTTTTCTGCAAAATAAACACCTTCAAACTCATATCATTATGTATTTATATTTGCCCTGCATTACCAGTGATTTGATATTCTACTACAATACATTTGCTGGTTAAATCCACATTTAAGTGTGATGACAAAACATCGTGCAACTCATTGAATGATGTTGTTGTCCTCAACAATATAGCATCAGTGACGTACTCTTCGTAGTTTTCTTCATACGTCCACCTTCCAGAATGCTTCCCGAGAACTGGTATGCTTTTTATTTTTAACTGATTTAACCAAAAAATCCTCAATAATCATATTTAGTAAGTATTCAAACACAATTTTTCAGTTATAAAATTATAGTAAGTTACACAGCCAACAACTACAATAAAAAATACATTTATACAACATTTGTTAAACTTAAAATACAAACACAACAAAAATTTAAAAGAAAAAAAATTCATCAGCTGAAAAAAAAACAATTCTATTAGTTTTTTGTTCTATTAGTTCATATTAGACAACAACACCAATAAAAAATACATTTACAAAACATCTGATACACTAAACTTAGAACATATATAAATACAATGAAAAAGTATGTGTTCAACGTTAAATACGAACAAATACAGAACTTTCAGATTCAACCACAACTAAAATATATATAAAATATCTTTGCATATACACAGATATACTCTCAAATTTCGACAAGCAAAAACTACAGAAAAATAGAATTTGATCATCTTAAAAAACTGAATTCGATTGCTTTTCATCGTAACAATTCAATTAATATTGTATAAGCTTTAAATTACAATTTATTTACCAAATATTCATAAACAATTTTACGATGAAGTAAACAGTTTCAACAAATCAGCACAATTAGATCAATAGAAAAATGATCAAAATAAAAAACAAGTTTCGGAAAATAAGTATAATAAAAAAATTGGATTGAATACCTTCAGCAATACTTAAGCATGATTTTTCAATAGATAGTTGAATTTGAAATTTTTTTCCAAAAGAAGGTAGTGTTGATCGTTGAATCAGAAGAGAATTTTCAACAGATACTTGAATTTCGACATTTTTTTCAGAAAAAGATAGTGTTGATCATTGAATCAGAAGAAACTTATTGTTGAAACTGTTCTAGAACAGAACAAACTACACTTGAATCAAATTGTTCAATTTGAGCGAAATGGAAGATTCAACTTAATTTGAATTGATTTTTTTTTTGAATTAAAACGTTTCTGAAACTGTTTTTTGAATTTGAATAGGGTTGTTAACAAATAACGGAAAATGCGTGATTAATGAGGTTTTAATGGGTTCGTAATCTTAATAGTTAATTAAAGGTAATATTTTCATATTTAAATTAGTTAAATATGGGGCAGTAAAATTGTTGTATTTGTATTTGTTTAGCAACAATTTGTAAAAATATAAAATACAACTTGTTATATTATGTAATTATGAAAGTGTTGCTATGAATCTTATAATTAAGGGGCTAAGTATGTTATTTCTGAATTTTGCCCAAAAATAAATGTACTTATCTATAATCTATAATCCATAATATATTAAACTTGTGTAGACCCTTAGAAGAGTGATTTAAACTTTTTTTTCTTCATTAAAAAACATTTCTTTAGATAAAACTGTCATCTACTATTTTCTTATTATATTCAGAAAATAAAAAATCCCAATTATATTTGTAAATTAGATATATAATACGAGTCCTGACAAATATTGTCTTATTTTTGGTAAAACAAAAACACATGATTATAAGCTTTCATTTTTTTTTTTATTTTTGACAATGTAAAAACTATACATATGCTAGGAGTCCTAATATATTGCCTTTTTGGGCAAAACGAACATGTAGTTTTGGCAAAACTAGAAAGCTGTTTTTTTTTGTAGAAAATAAAAAAATTGGATTTATATATTTGTTTTCTTTTAGTTTGCAGAATGAAAATTGACGTGGGGGTATTTTTTATTATACTATAGGAGTCCTTCTTTCTTTTTTACAATCTATAGTATTTTAATACAAATTATATCGGAGTCTAAAATTAAATTCTTTTTGGGTTTATGAGTGCTCGTCTCCTATTAAAGGAGTTGTTTTGCGTGGTGAATAAATTGCGTGAATAATAGATATGTAGGAATGGTTATTTTTTCCTCTTAATATTTTCGCTTCTTTGATTCAATTTTTGTGCAGCTCACTTAATCGTTATATTGTCAATTATGTATTTGAATTGATAATAAATCATTATCACTTTCTCACAACTCGTCTCCAAATTGATGATTAGCTTAGATTATTTAACACAGAAATGTGATTGGATTTGTTTGAATGGTTGTTATTTATTATGTTCTACTATGTTCTTAGTTAAAATACAATATTTGTTTTGATTGTTACTTAAATTTTATTGTATCGTATCTGTCCTAGATCTGAATCATTACTCTTTTAAATTGGATTTTTGAGTAGAAAAAATGGAGTATTTAATGGATTAATGTCTAAACCATTCAGATAAAAAGCATACAAGTGAAGCCAAAATCATTATTTAAATATTTTTTAACCTTATTTTCTTTTCTAGCTTGAACTAAAAGTAGTAGTTATAAGTTTGCAATATTTTTCTTAAGTGATTTAGGTGAGATTAAAACCTTGGAATTTGAATTTTTGAAGGTATAAATATTAATGTTGTTTTTATATTTGGACCTCAATATTCGATAGGAATTTAAAAATTAAAATAACAAGTTTATAATTTATTTTGAAGTATTGTTAGTTAAATTTTATTGCCTTTATTGTGAAATTTTTTAATAGAAAAAATGGACGTACTTACTGAATTAATGTCTAAGCCATTCATATAAAAGGCAAACAAATGAGGCCAAAATCATCATTTAAATTTATTTTAACCTCAATTTCTCTTCTAACTTGACTTTTAGAAGATTTATAGTAATAGATGTTTTCGTCAAAAAGGATTGATAAGTTACAATATTTTTCGTAAGTGATTCAAGTGAGATATTAAAATCTTGAATTTTGAATTTTAGAAGGTATTTTAATGTTGGTATTTATTTTTATATTTGGACCTAAATATTGAATAGGAACTTGAAAGTTAAAATAACAAATTCGTTATTTTATTTCAAAGTCATAAGTAATAAGTTGTCTATAATTTCTTTAAAAGAGATGTGTACTTAAACTTCAAAAAGTGAACAAGTTTAGGAACTTAAACTTTTTCGTTGGTATTTATTTTGTAACTTAAATATATTAACATGAGACGCACGTGCAAAACACGTACACTAAACTAATATATATATATATATATATATATATATATATATATATATATATATTAGAATTAGAATTAACTACTTAACAATAGATATATCATATAACTAGTATACGTGCCCGTGTGATGCATGGATAATATTAAAATAATATGTTTAATTATTTTATATTGGCATATCTCGTTCCGGCATGTTAAATCATATTACCTTAAAAGAAATTAAATATCATATTAGTTTTATACATAAAAGGATAATGTAGAAAAAAAAAAGAAAGAAAGAAATCTAACCCTAACCATCTCCACCCCGCCCCCTCTTCAATTTTAAATATAACAAATTATTTGATATTAAATAATTATTAGTTTTATCGTTGGACTTTTACCTTTATAATTTTAATAAATTAAGACATGTAATTACAATCCTTATCTTCATTTCACAATTTTATTTTTTTATTTTAATCTATCAATTCAACTTCAACAACTAACTATTTAAAAAAGAAGAAGAGATTTTATCCTTCAATTTCAATTCAAAACTCTTAATTATGTCAATTACAAAAACTCTAATTTCAAAATTTAAATTTCACCACTTTCAATTCAATAAACAAAGCACATACAATTTAATATTTTTTTAAAAATTTCAAATAAAATTTAGTTACTCATAATTTTTTCATTGTTTGATTTTATCATTAATATTTTTAAGTATTTTATTTATACGTATTCTTATATCTTTAAAATATATTTAATGAAAATCTCCCTTACCACTCTCAAAATCATCCATCCCCCTCACCCCTACCTCTCAATTTTTATTTTATTTTTTAAAACTTTTGAGTTTTTTTTCTTACCCTACCCCCAACTCGCCCTCCTGGCTTCTCCAAACATCTAAAAATTATTTATTTTATTTTATTAAAAAGACTTTTTTTTCTAAACACCACCCACCTCACCATGAAACCCACTCCCCGCCCCGCCCCCCTCAAATAAAAAATTTATTTTATTTAAAAAAAAATCTAAAATCTTTTTATAACCCCTAAAGAATTTTAAACTCTTTAATTTATATTTTTTAAGAATGTTTTTTCGTATCACATATCACATCCCAACTAAACTTACATTCACCATCCCCTACCCTCCACTCCCCTAGACCACCCCTTACACCGTCCCCATCCATTCCAATACACTTCGATCATATTCATGTCTTTGTCACTATTCATTTTTAATGTTTAGTATTAAAATACATATATGCATTTAGGAAAATATTTTTTATTTGCGTCACGAACAAAAAATATAAGTAAGAAATAATTTTTTCTTAAAAATATTTTCATGAAAATTATATTCCTTCATAATTAACACATTAATAAAATCATTAAAAAATATTATATTTTAATTATTTTCTCCATAATACATTGAATTGTTTTTTTTTTTTTGTCACATTTCATAGGCAGCTGAACTTTTTTTTCTCTTACATTTCAAAATATAAGATATTAAATTTAAATCTACGTCACTTAAGTTCTTATATTCTAATATTCATTTAATTCGTTGTTGATTGATGTTTTACATGACATACAAAATTTGAAATTTTACTTGTTATGATTTAAAAAATACTTTTTCGCTTAACATATTAATTGTATTATACTACTACTACACATACTAAGTACTACTACTAATACACATATATACTATGTAGTACAGCTACTGCTACTATTTATGATTAGTAGTAGTAGCATTATATTCTTATATTTCATTTAATATTTTAATAAATTATATTTAGATATATTTTTTAATACATCTAATAAATAAATGTATCTATAATTTTTTTAAAAAATTGTAAGCTTATCTTTGAGAAGATATTGTATCTCTAATTCAAAATTTAAAAAGGAACAGATAACAATAAGAATCCAATTAGAACTCTTTAGTATGATAGCTAACTACTTTTAATATGTAATTTCATATACTTTTAATTTACCTTTAATCTTGTTTTAAACTAAATCACTCTCCTAACTTGAATTTTTGACTTCCTCTCCTCCCCTACTCATCTCAATTGAATATTTTAGATACCTTTTCTACTTATCAATATTTTTTTTGATTATTTTTAATATTATTTAATGTCTTCTCTTTTAATATATATTATGGACTTACATAAACTTATAGAACAAATAAATTTTACTTATTAAACAAATATGGGATACATAATTTTTCAAACATATTAAATGTTAGAAAGATAAAATAAGTGATAGCAAAAATATTTTAGTTGGAATGATTTCTTTGTATAAGTAATTTTGACAATGGTACTAATAATACAAAATTTTATTTACATATTTGATAATGAAATAAAATCAAAAGCTATTTACCCCCTCTCCTCATATTCTTCCTCCCCCCGCTGAAAACCCACCAAAAAAAATCAAAATAAAATATTTTCTATTCTTTTTAAACTTTTTAAATTTAAATTCAGATATTTTTAATCTTTTAAATTCAAATGGTATCACAAATTTATTAAAAGAAGATTAATTTGTCATTCTCTTTATTCTTATTTTTTCTTAAAAATATGTATATTTATCTTATAAGTTATGTGATTGAATTGAGATAAATATTTAAGATAAGTGATTATGATAACAATAAAGTAGTAGTCTTAAAGTAGTAGTTGTTGTTGTTTTTATATTGTTACCTATCTATATCTATATATATTATAAAGCAGAGGACGAAGCATAAGAAGAAGTCAAGTGGCAAGCTGCTATGAAGCCACGTGTCAGTTTTTAAGACAAGTTTAATTGTATTGTAATAAGATTCTTATAATTCATAAACTTATCTATATTAAATATAATGATAAATATATTATTATTATTATTGATAAATATAAATAATATATATTTGTGGTGTTTATCTAAAACTTATCATTATTTACAATTATTTTAAAATTTAATAATTAAATTCAACGTATATATCTACTTGAAATACATTTATATATCTAAATTGTCAAATTATTTTTATAAAAAAAAAATTAACAAACAAACAAACAAAAAAAAGAAAGAAAATAAAAGAAAAGAAAAGAAAAAATTTAAAACGTGCAAAAAAAAAGTAGTAGTATCAACTAGAGAATGAGTCAAATGAAAGAAAAGAATATAATTATGAAAAAGAGAAAAAATAAAATAGTAAGGATAAGGATGAGTAACAAACTGGTCATTTTTTATTTATTATTGATAACTATAAAAAATATTTGGATAAATCTTATTGATTTCAAATTTATCTTCCAATTTAAATACTTAGATTATGAAAAAAAAAATATGTACATTGTATTTTAAAATTCAAGGATAAGGAAGAGTAAAAAAAAAAGATATTTTTGAAAAAAAATGATCTGATATTTGAATTCGAATTTAAATAAAATTTGAGTTGAAATGAAATTCTAACTTTTTAACCTCTTTTATATATAGTTCTATAATGATATACAATGTTAATCTAGCTTCTCTATTTTTTTCTTTGTAAATAAACATTTTTACTGCTTTCTTTGGGTTAAAGATTATGTAATAGGAAGTATTTCTCCATCTTTAATTAGGAATTTTCTATTCCTAATTAACTTATACAATATCTTCTCAAAGATAAATTTATTTTAAAAAAAAAAATTAGATGTGTTTATTTCGTAGTCATGCTACATAATTTGTTGTCACTAAATGTGGATAGCCATTACTATCAAATGTATTATAATTGTAAGATAAACATTAGAAATTTAAATTTAAAATAGAAGTAGTAGTAATTAAAGTATGAGTTGTATAATAAGTATTTGAATTTTAAGTACATCATCCTTAAAAAAATTATTATCTTAAAAATAGAAACCCATAATTAAGAGTTCTAATAGACATTTATTATTTCAAACTTATCTATTTTAAAATTTAAATGCTATAAAATATATTTATAATAATAATTAATAGTAATGGTAGATATTAGTACATTTTATAGATTTAATAATATGAATTAGGATTAGTACGTATGTAGTATGTAGAAGTAAGATGATAATTAATAATAATATTAATTACGTACGTATGTACTAATACATTTAATAGTAGTAGTAGTATATTATATTTGAATATATTTGATTAAATATTAAATGAAAAAATATATTATAATAATAATAATAATAATAACAACAACAACAATAATAATTTCATTGGTTTAAATTATTATCTCAATTCAAATATATAAATTATTACGTAAATATACATTACATTTGAAAAAGAGTAAGGATAAGAAAGAATAACAAACTAAGGGTAAGAAAACCACCAGAGTTGGCATAGTGGTTCAGCGCAATGTCCCTTAAGCAAGAGGCCGGGGATTCGATCCTCGCCTCTGGCGAATGGAGCAAACTCTGTGGCCAGTTTCCTACCGCAAAATGCACTGACCGCGGAACGGAGGATTAGTCTCACGACTGTCGGCTGTGGGGATACCTTGGGAAACCAAAAAAAAAAACTAAGGATAAGAAGAGCAATAATTTTTTTTTTTTTTAGCAAATTAATATGATATTTGAAATTTGAATTTGAATTAAAATAGGGTTCTAGCTTCTTAGCCTCTCTTATATATACCCCTATATCATAAGTTTTATTGGTTACGTAAATAAAAAGGTTTTGATAAGTAAGAGATTCATAGGTGAATCAATTTCAAATTAATACCATTTTTATTGTTTAATTTGTGAAGAAGTATTCTTAAGAGCTTATTGTAATTTTTAGTAATAATTTTGTTGCTATTGTCGATTTAGAGAAGAGATAAAAAAGCTAAGAGTGAAGAAAAATAATAATAAATAACTATGAAAGTAGAAATTTTGTTAGTATAGTTGACAAAACTTAAGTTTTTCAATATATGTGTTTAGTATCATAGTTCTTTATTTTAATGTAGTTTATTTCATAGTTGTTAAATATTTAATTCAATTATATTTCTGTATTTAATAAGTACCACATTCACATATTTACGTTATTAGAAGGATTACAAAACAGGTTTATATACATTGAGATATTTTAATTTACTAGTTTAGGTGTACGCGCCTTGCGCGTGTACCTCACTTTAATGAGTTCAAACATTACATTAAATAGGATATTTGTTTAAATAATAAAGATGATTATAACAATTAAATTTAATATCTTTTGAGTATGTCAAGATGGAGAATTTATTTATTAAACCTAATCTTTACCAAAAATATTTTTAAAAGTCAATCGATATTCATCTACCATATGTAAATTGCAACAAATACAATGATAGAGATATCAAATAATACAATTAAATCTAAGCTTTACACACACAAATTTTCTCAAAGTCGTCCAACATTTATCTACCACCCGTAAACAATAACAAAATAATACGATAATAGAGATATCAAAATAATACAACTAAACCTAACCTTAATATAAAAAAAATCCTCAAAAACGGCCAACATTTATCCATCGCCTTTAAACTGCAACAAAATAATACGATAAATGTGATATCAAAATAATACAATTACACTTAAATTTTACGTACAAAAATTTTTTCAAAACCGATCGAGATTCATCTACGAATCGTAAACTACCACAAAATAACAAACTAATACCGATATTACGATAATACAATTAAATCTAACCTTTACCTAAAAAAAATTTCAAAGTCGACTCACATTCATCTAGCATTTGTAAATTAAAAGAAAATAATAAGATAATAAAGATATCAAAATAATACAATTAAACCTAACCTTTTACACAAGAAATTCTTCTAAGCCAATTGACATTCATCTACGACCTGTAAACTATAAAAAAAATATAATAGTTATCACAAAGTTTCGATTTTGATCCAACTAATTTTTGTCTAAGCAAAAATTTTAACTCTAAAGAATGATTTTGAATGAAAACAAAGAAGATATATATATATATATATATATATATATATATATATATATATATATATATACACACACATGTTGAATTCTATTATGCTAACAAAAACATTGAAAAAATTGAGGGTTAGAAAATCAAACATCCACCAATCTAGACATGCAATCGAATCAAGTAAGATGAGCATCAATCATATTCTTCCAATAGGTAAACCGGTTTGTTCGCTAGTTTAACGTACATCGCAATATTTATAGAAGTATTTCCTTAATAGAGTCCTATTTTAGAAGTATTTTTCTAATTACAAGTAGAAAGGAAAATATTAATTAATTCACCTACCATATATTTTAGTAGTCCTATATATTTTAGGAAGTTTAGTTAATATAATAAAAAATAATTAAATAATAAATTTAAAAAATAGAGAAAAGACAGTTTTGTGTAAATAAAATCTTTTAATGAAGGGTAAAAAGTTCAAATCAGTTTTCTAAGGGTGTTCACTTTTTTAATAAATTATAGATATGGATTATAGATTATAGATATAGATATAAATTATAGATATAGATTTACATAAAGTAAAATTCTAATGAATTTATGAGTGTTAAAATTGTGATTTTTTACCTATATCAAGTAAGGACGTTAATTAATTTTTAAGTAATAAATATAATAATAATAATTAAATAATGAAATATTTAGAAATATAGTAAAAAGATTATCTGCTGCAAATCAGTGGAGGAATTTAAAGTAGAAATACATTTTTTTATTAGTTTTACGTTTTTGAATGATCAGTTATAGTTTTAGTTCGAACTAATTTGATGTTTAAGTATGAGGATTTAAATATTATATCCGACCAATAATATTTTGTGGAACAATTTGAAAAGTCATACTCTAATATAATGCTTAACAATAAAATAACAACATAATCAATGTCTGGTAAAATTCCACAAAGTGAAAATATAATGTTTAACAATAAAAAAATAAAAATTGCCTACCCCAATAATCTTCAAATAGTTCACAATTATATTTTTTCAATATTTTCTTTATAAAATGCAAATTCACATGTCGGATGAGATATCCTAATAGAAACCACATCAGAATTTTTGAATGTCATGATAATTTTCGTCATCACCCTTTTTGTCTTTCTCGAATTTTGTCGAACACTTTGTTGTTCTTTCTCAAATTTTATTGAATATTCTTCTTCTTCAATAGCAATAAACTTGCAAATTTAGAATCAAGGATACGTTAATCAAAATATATATCATACCTAAATGTGTACATCCCGATGGCTTACCAATACCATTTAACTATAGCAACAATAATGAAAAAAGGGCTAATGGAAAAAAAAAAAGTTAGTTCAGTTAAAGAGTATTCTAGGAAGGATTAACTACATATGTTAGTTTTGGTCATGAAATCCTATCTTCAACGGTCCATAATAATAAATTCTAAAAGTAGATACAGCTAACCATATAATTGACATAGTTGACGATGTATGGTCCTTTTCTTGGAAGCATTAAAAAAAAAAAGAATCTTTACTCCTTTGCAGACCCGTACAC
This sequence comes from Capsicum annuum, assembly GCF_002878395.1. NCBI lineage: Eukaryota > Viridiplantae > Streptophyta > Magnoliopsida > Solanales > Solanaceae > Capsicum > Capsicum annuum. The sequence continues at coordinate 237,160,000 of NC_061111.1, read as the reverse complement.
TTCTTGCGAAGAAGCCATAAAGTGTGAGTCAAAATATAACTTGAGTCAAAATATAACTTAAATAAAATTATAGATATTCTTGTCTATTTAAGGTAGAATTATAATTGATTTAGAAGTGTTAAATATTATGATTTCTTACCTAGATTAAGTAGAGGTTTTAATTAATTTAAAGTACCAAAATAATAAATAATAATTGAATAATTATTTAAGAAAAATACTGAAAAGATGATTTTATCTATTGCACAGTCTTTTAATGAAGGACAAAAAGTCCAAATCACTTTTCTAAGTTTTTTCACACTTTTAATATATTATAGATTTATCCTCTTTTAATTTTACTTGAAAATTTATATTTTTTTTAGTGATTTTGAGTGTCATTTAGTTTCATAATATAGAGGAAGAAAGTAAAAAGGCACAAAAATAAATCATAGCCTAAGAAATAATTTTTAAATATAATATCTTAAAGTATAATTAAACATGATATACACAGATTACATAGTTATATTTTTTATTTTACTTTTGTCCTTTAAATTTACATTCAAGAAATTTTCTTACCTTATTGAATTTCTTATAACTCTTCGAACAAAGTCAATAAATTTTTTGAAATTGAATAAAAGAATTAAAATGTAAAATTTGAGATAAAATTATATTTGATAGAGGTGAAAGTATTATACTTGAATTTCAAAGCATAATCATTTATAACAGATTGGACTATATTAGAGTCTTCTTCTAATCTATAATCCATTTATCATTCTATGTATGAAAAAATTATCAATTTTAATTTCATGTTGCACAAAAATTGTTAATTCTAAAAATGTAAGTAAATAAATGCGTAACTAATATTTTTATTTATCTTTTTCAGTAATATAAAATCATAATTTAAATAAATCGCAGTATTGCTATATATATTTTATATTGATAGTAAACTATAATTTAAAGTAAAATAGAATAGATAAATCTAAAAAATGAAAAAATCACAGACGATGAAAAGAAGTTAAGAAATAAATTAAATTTTTAAAAGTATTTTTCTAGCTATGATGAGTAAATACTTATGTTTTCATGAATTTATGATTCTACTTTTTTCTTTAACATTAATATTCTAGAAATGTTACATACATTATGGAATTCCTTTTAATTCTTTGGAAAAGTTAATAATATTTTCTAAATTTGAGTAAAAAATGAATTAAAATTAAATATGAGATAAAACTTATATTTCAATAGATGTGAAAGCGTAACTAAATTTTAAACGAAGACAAATTCTTAAAAAAATAGATTATTTTGGAGTCTTCTTCTAGTTTTTATTTTATTTATTTTACCATGCATAACAAAATTTATCTATTCTACTTTCTATATTTTGAGATAAAAGATAAGAAAACTCAATTGCTTATGCGTGTAACAGAAAAAAATAATTTAAATTATAAATAATATAATTAGAAAATATAAAATATAATTTTTTTACGACTAATGATTTTTTATTTTTTGTATAAATTTGGTTAGAGGTAGGGGATTGACTGGGGGGGGGGGGGAGTGGAATTTTTTATTTTTTGAAAAAATTGAGGGTGCGGTAGGGTGTGTGGGATGGATATGGACGTGGAGGTTGCGGTAGGGGTGGGGGTGTAGTTTTTCCTCTCCTTTTATTTGAGAAATAATATGATAGTTGAATTTTTATAAAAGGTAATATGATTTAGTAACATATTTGAACAAGCCATTTCAATATGAAATGATTAAAAATAATATTTTAATATTATCCGCGCATCACACGGGTACTATACTAGTATATTATAAATCAGAGGACGAAGCATCAAATGAAGCCAAGTGGCAAATTGATGAGATGCCACATGTCAATTTTTAGGACAAACTTAGTAGTATTGTAATAAGAATTTATAATTATCTGAATTAAAAAATATATTATCCTTAAAAAAATATTAATTAGTTTTAAATTAGAAACCTACAATGAAAGAGTTTCAAATGAACTTATATTTCATAAATTTATTTGTATTAAATATAATAATAAATATATTATTACTATTAGATATAAATAATATATATTTGTGATGCGTATTTAAAATTTATACTTACTTGCAATCTATATATATTATAATCTATATATATTATAAAACAGAGGACGAAGTATCAGTTGAAGCGAAGTGGCAAATTGATGAGATGCCACATGTCAGTTTTTAGGACAAACTTAATAGTATTGTAATAAGAATTTATAATTATCTGAATTAAAAAATATATTATCCTTAAAAAAATATTAATTAGTTTTAAAATATAAACCTACAATGAAAGAGTTCTAAATGAACTTATATTTCATAAATTTATTTGTATTAAATATAATAATAAATATATTATTATTATTATTAAATATAAATAATATATGTAACGCCCTGAGATCTCATCCCGAGACGTCACACGGTGCTTATGGACCCAAAAGACCATAAGCTAACTCTTTTTTGATATCTGTACCTGTACACTGCATACTATCTTAAATAAATGCGGAAACTGGCCATAAAGTTCAACACATCTATACATGCTCAAATTGAAAACTGAATACTAATACATCAACTTCCGTCTGAAAAGCCTCTAAACTGTCTGAACTGTGGAGTTGATGGGACATGTCCTCGACTAACTCCGTCAACTGACAATATAAACAAAATCTGATGCAATAATAGTAAACTGAGATTCGTCCTCAAAGAAAGAGGACTCACTGAAACTGAACTGTTGAGGAAACTTTGAATCCTCTGCCTCTGAAACTATTGTGTCAAATAAAACACCATAGCGCAAATGCATCAGTACAAAATATACCGAGTATGTAGACGAGGTAAGGCTAAATGCAAGGGCTCATGCATGCACCATGTGTAAACTGAATAATCATGAAAACATCGCATGAGAACACATACATGAATGTACAGGTCATAATCACAATCATCACAACTCTAGAGACTAGAACTCAGATACCACTTTTCTGCAAATTAAACTCACTATTGACACTGAGCTACTGAATCACAGACTCATCTGATATTGATAATTGGGAAATATGGATGCACTTTCATCAAGGAATGCATAATAAGATTATGAGTATTTGAAACTTCTGAAATGGATAGTAACCCTATCTAATAGGTTGTCTTTGAGTCTGTGGATAACAATACTTCTTCATAAATGATTCTGAGATCGGCCTATCTAGCGGCGGATCTTCAAATTAGCAAGTAGTCATATTTAATGGCCTGTATCTAACAACCTTAAGTTCTGTACACTGAACTAAGCTATTTCTTGAAGTCTGAGACTGATTCTGAAATTGAGACCGTGGGAAGTAGTTACTAAAATCGACATGCCCCTACAATCTCTTAGGGGTCCAACTTATAACCCCGATTGGGAGGGTGTCAATACCGTGCCACGGGTAAAGACATTATCTTTATATGACCCTTATTTATCAGGTCCTCATACGAGAACGGTGGAGCCCTCATCTAACAGGTCAAGCCACCTCATCTACCCCTATCTAGCAGGTATGATGTCTCTCATCCACCCTCATCTAATAGGTGTGATGTCTCAACCTACGCTGGCTACGTAGTTCTGGAGCACAAGGATCGCATCTAAGGATCACACCCTTCATTAGTAGGTGAGTCCCCATCCTTGAGCTCGCTCGATGCTAGTTACTACTCCCAACTGAAGACCCTGAACTGAAATATTAACTGAGCACGAACTGAATTTGATACTGATCATGTTTCTCAAAAGATCTGACTGAGTTATGCTAAGATTACTTAGTTTCGTATCTGACGGAAAGGTATCGAATCATAGCATCTGTCTGACGATGCAGAACTTGACGATGCAGAATTGACGATTTAAATATTATATGTATATAGTTTATTTACATAATAATCTCTCTCTCTCTCTCTCTCTCTATATATATATATATATATATATATATATATAAACAAAACTAAAAGCAAGACAAGATGTCAAGTGGTAACACAAGAATAATTCAACAGACAATTTAAGACGAAGTTAAAAAATATGTAATAAAAATTTTGAATTGAAAAATTAAGTATTTGAATTAGAAATACATTATCCCTTTTTAGGACAAAACAGAGCACAAGAGGAAGTCACGTGGCAAGTTATTGTTCTTAGGACAAAACTATTAAGTGTTGTAATAAAAATTTTGTAATAAAGAATATTAAAAATTTGAATTTTAAAATAAAAAAGAAAAAAAAAAGAGTCCTAACTAAGCTCTAAAACTAAATTTGAAATATATTATTCTTCTTTAAAAAATATTATCCTTCTTTTAAAAAAAAATATTATATTAAAAATAGAAACCCATGCTTAAAGAGTTCTAATAGACTTTTACTATTTCAAACTTATCTCTTTTAAAATTTAAATTCTATAAAATATAATTTAATTACATATTAGTGAAAAATAAAAATGTTATTAAAATAATAATAACAATTAGTATTATAGTGGTAAGAGCAGTTGTGTTAGTACGTAGCATGTAGAAGTAGGATAATAATAATAATAATAATAATAATAATAATTTTTAAAATTAAAGATGGGTTCCAGGCCCTTTTATTCAAAAAGTCCAAAAATCCAAACCTATTACTAAATCGAGTCTAAGGTGACCAGTTCAAAAGATAAAAAAGAAAATTAAACAATTAAATCAAATTGGAAAGTGGGAATAATAATAATAATAATAATAATAATAATAATAATAATAATAATAACTTCTCTCTATATAAAAACAAAACTAAAAGCAAGACAAGGCCAAGTGGCAACACAAGAATAGGTCAACAGAAAATTTAAGACAAAGTTAAAAAATATGTAACAAAAATTTTGAATTGAAAAATTAAGTATTTGAATTTGAAATAATTATCCTTTTTTTTTAATTTATTATCTTAATAAGTAGAAATCCATAATTGAAGAATTAATAGACTCTTACAATTTTAAATCTATATCTTATAAAATTTAAATATTATATATATATATATATATATATATATATAGTTTATTTACATAATAATCCCTCTCTCTATATAAAAGCAAAGCTAAAAGCAAGACAAGATCCCAAGTGGCAACACAAGAATAAGTCAACTGACAATTTCAAAAAAAGTTAAAAAATATGTAATAAAAAATTTGAATTGAGAAAATAAGTATTAGAATTAGAAATATATTATCCTTTTAAAAAAATATTATCTTAATAAATAAAAATCCATAATTGAAGATTTTGATACTCTTATAATTTCAAACCTATATCTTATAAAATTTAAATATTATATATATATATATATATATATAGAGAGAGAGAGAGAGAGTTAATTTACATAATAATAATAATAACAATAATAATACTAATAATAGAGAGGAGGAGTATGTAGTAGTGGTAGAATAATAATAAGAAGAAGAATAGTAATAATAATAATAATAATTAATAGTAGTTGTAGTAGTGTGTAATATGTGCAGTATCTTGCAGCGAACAACAGTAAAAATACTGCTTCTACTACTATTACTACTACTCCTAATAATAATAAAATTGAATAAATAAATAAACAAATAATAGTAGTAGTGGTAATAATAATAATAATAAAGAGGAGTAGTACGGATAGTAGTGGTAGAATAATAATTAAATAAAATTTTAAAAATAATATAATAATAAATATTAGGAAAAGGATTACGTAGTACTTAGTGATAAATGATAAATAATAACATTTATTTACAATTGTTATAAATACAATCCAATAATAGAGAAGTTCTAAGTGCATTATAACTATTGCATAAACTTATCTCTTTCTGATGTTATCAAATATATTTAAATTTATTTTATTTAAATATTAAATAATAATAAGCAGTAGTAATAGTAGTATGTAGTAAGTATAGTTGTAATAGTGATAGTAGCATTAATAATTATAGCATTAATAATAATAATAATAATAATAATAACTAAGCATATTTACAATTATTTATACAACTATAATAACTATTTGTGATGGATTATTCAAACTTCACCCTTACTTTCAAAAATTTAAAAGTATAAATATGGATTAAAATTTTTCTAAATCTAACATATATATTTACTTGCAATTCATTTATATATTTGAATCTTTACTAAATCTTATCAAAGAACTAATTTATTTTTAACAAATAAATAAATGAAAGAAAAGTAGACTAACTAAAAAAAAAACATAAGAAAAAAGGTAGAATAGCGAAGATGGAAAAGTGTACCAAATTAGTCTTTTTTATTTTTTATTATTTACTTTAAATATATATAATTTAGCTTATTCATTTCAAATATATTTCAATTCATGTTTATAGATAACAAGATAATTATGGATTATATTTAAAAAAAGTATAAGATAATGAATAATAATAATAAACTTATCTTCTTCTAACAAATTGATATGGTATTTGAATTTAAATTTAAAATTAAATGAAATTTGAATCGAAATGAGAATCTAGCTTCTTAATCTCTGTTATATATACACCATAGAGTGAAATCTTTTGCTTCATTCTTCATTGATTTTTAGAATTTTAACTTAATATTTTTATTTTTTATATGCAGGAAGGATATGATATTCATCTTCATTTTTTTCTGTTAACTTTAAGGTCTACCAACTTATATTGATGGCAATATCTATTTTTTTGTGATTCGATTTAATGGGTAATATTATAGCTACAACTTATTTGTCTCCACTATAATTTAATATGTATTTCCAATATCATCTTATTCTATTGCTTCCATTTTGTTAAGGTTCATGACAATTTCTTTACCTTAATATACTTATTGAGTTTGTAGTGTAATATTTTTTTGAAAATATATTATTGAATATTTATTATACATACATCTGTATATATTTTTTTAAATATTTTTTGATGGAGTGTGTTTAGATATTTTGTTTCATTCAATTGTTGAATTAATTCATTGTTTTTCAAAATCACTTTCTGCTGAAGAGAAACTTAAAAAAAAAAAACTTATTTGAAGGATTATAGAAATGTTTGAACTCAAACAGTTTATTTAGAGTAATGAAAAGATTAATAGTAGCAATTAGTTAATTTTGAGTTCTAATAATAAATAACTTTATTTTGATGTGATTCTTATGCACCAATAATAGTATAAACGTTATTATATTATATTATATTATATTTTTATGTCATTTTTATTTTATTTTTATTTTATCTTGATAGGATAAAAAAATATGGGGAGACGACATGAAATTTCTATACAATGGACAAAGTTTTTATGCCTCACAAACTAATTTTGATTTCAAGTGATGCAAATATTAAATATATTACTATTTTAGAAAAGATATTATAGACAATTATATAAGTTTAAGTTTCTTTACTTTTAGATGCAGAAAAATTTAATAGGAAAAAACTAAGTTGATTTTGTGAGATGATGAAACTTTTCCCTTTATTAACGAACATAATTGCTAAATTCTATATGTTGGATTAAGTTATTTTTTGTCTTTTAAGTTTTTTCAATCTCTAGATTAATTAAATTAATAAAAATAATATAATTTTGATTAATGTTTGAATTTGCATTTGAACGGATTGTAGGTTATTTTAATTTTTGTGGATGTACTTAAAAATAATACTGAGATTTTGATAAAGAAGTAATTTTCAGAAAATGAGTCAAAAATAAAAATATTAAATAATGAAAATAAAACACAGGTGATATAAGGATATAAAATATTATTAATTAATTTTTCAAAATAATTAATGTATATTGTACATAAAAAATTAAAGGTGAATGTTCAAAGTCTTGGGGGTTACTTAATTTTAAGAAAAATTAAAATAAAATAATTTTCACAAATAAAAATTCTAATATAATTTTGAGCAATAATTTAAATAAAAATAATATATATATTATTAAATGAGTAGAAGAAAATTAAATTATTTAATAAACTTCTAAGATATTCTGATACATAGTTTATTTATTTATTGAATACATGAAAATTCCTTATTAAGTACATTGAATTAAGAAATAAGATGATAATAGAATATTTATTAAAGTAATATGAATTATAAGTCATATTATAAGTTTTCACAATGTTTTTCATTACATGGGTATGAATATTAATTGTATTATATAGTGAAAATATACAAGGATATCATGTTGAGAATATAGTTTATATTATATCTTTTGTCTTTAACTATTTGGTTAGAGCAAGTTAAGTAATAAACATTGATGTGATTTAAAGTGATAATAAATAATATTAAAATTATATAACCATGAGGGTAGACGGGGAAGGGGCTATGTATATTTTTTTTTTAGAAAAAAAAATTGAAGGTGGAGGTGGGAGCTAGGTGGGTTGGAGGAGGGGAAGAAAAAAATTATTTTATTTTTGCATTTCATTGAGAAATAGTGTGATAGTTATAATTTTTTCTATGATAGTATGATTTAACATATTCAAATGATACATTCTAATATGAAATAATTTAAAATAATATTTTAGTATTATCCGCGCATTGCGCGGACACATATACTAGTTACTACTACTAAAACTATCACTACTCTAACATATTTATTAATTAACTTTTTTTATGTTACACTTTATAAGTAATTAAGTCTTCTTATTTTATATTTCAAAATATAAAATACTAAATTTGAATTTAAGTTAATTGATTTTTATATTATAATACTTATGTGACTTGTTGTTTATCGAGATTTTAGTTGTGTAATTTTAAAAAATATAAAAGACAAACAAAATTAGTAAATATTTTTTTATATATAAATATAAATTTACAAGTAAACTCATGAAAAGAATAAATCAATTGTAATATTTAAATGCATATAAATCTTTTTATAACCTTATTAGAATAGAGTGGCTATGTAAATGTGATAGAGAAATATATATTTGAACACATAAAATATTTGCATTCATTCTTTGCACAAATGGTCTGATAAATTTTCTTTGTATATTTCAACTCTCAATTGTACTTGCTGACTTCTCAAATATTCATTTAGCATTTTGGAGAGATTTACATGCATAAGATTTGTGAAAATTTTAGTTTCCTTAGATACATCTGTGACCAAAGATAAATATAGTGTTAATCACAAAAATAATAAAATTAATCAAGTATGAGAACATACCTTTCTAATTTATTCAGAAAAATCTAATGAGCATTACCTATAATTTTTTAAATCCATGGTAGGTACATTTGTTTCAAAAAATAAAATGTTAATCATAAATAATAATAAAATATTCAAAACTAAATTAACCATGAACAATATATATTGATAATTAATCAAACAAATTTAATGAATATTATCTATAATCTTTTTAACCATGGTAGATATATTCGTGACAAAAATTAGATATAATGTTAATCATAAATAACAATAAAAAATAAAATTAAAAGCTAAGTTAATCATCAGCATGCTTTGATAGTAATTCAAAGATAATTTTAACAATAATAATTTAAAATTTTTTTTTTGATATTATTATACCAATATCTTGTGAATAAAATGATCATATAAATTTTTTGAGATAAACACAAACTAAATATGAAAATAATTGTAACCGAAAAGAAGAAGAAGAAGAAGAAAATAAGAAAGCTTAAATGATATATGTATTGAAGGGATATACATAGAAGGTTACAAATATGGATATTTATGTCAACCAAAATTTTAGTCAAATTCAAAATTTAAATATATCAGTTTGTTAGAAAAGATAAGATTCTAAATTATCATTATCTAATAGTTTAGAATTTCAAAATTTTAAAAATAGAAAATCATTTGAGAAGTTACATTCAAACTTGAAAATTACATAGTTAGCATTTTGTTAGCAACTCAAACTCATTTAATTGATTTAAACAAAAAAAATTAAAAAAGAAGATACTTGCTTAAACTTGTTCTTATATTTAATTATTTGTTTTAAAAACTCTTAATAGCGTTTCTACAGTGTTTTAACATGTTCTTAATATTGTTTTAATTATTATTAATATTATTATTATTATTATTATTATTATTATTATTATCCTATTTCTACATACTACGTACTAACGCATCTGCTCCTAACACTATACTACTTATTATTATTATTATTATTTTAATAATATTTTTATCTTTTATTAATATATAATTAAATTATATTTAAATATATTTTATAATTTATAGAATTTAAATTTTAAAAGAGATAAGTTTGAAATAGTAAAAGTCTATTAGATCTCTGTAAGTATGAATTTTTATTTTTGAAATCACCTATATGATCCTTTGTTTCCATTGTATTTTAGCATGGAACATATATAACGTACCTTAAAAGTGGAGGTCTTAAGCACATCGCTGGCATTGGAAAGCTTTGTTTCATCTTAGTGATGAAACGATTAATTTTTCCAAATCCTAAAATCAGAAACCAAAAAAAAAACCAGAAACCTTATCGTCACAAGCAGAAATGATAAGCAAAAATTAATAAACTAATACTCCCTCAATCTCAATTTATGTGGCACATTTCAAAATTTATGTGACACATTTTAAATTTTGAGAGTCAAATAGTTTAATATTTACTGCTAATTCGGGCATGGAATATTTAAATTTTTTAAAATAAATTTACATATTTAAAATATTTAAAAGATATATAAAAATATTACTTTTATCGTTTGAATATGGAAATCCGAAAGCTCTCACATAAATTAGGACATGGAGAGTAAAATGTAACAAAATCTATGAATAATGCTGAGTTTATACCATCGAGCCCTATCCTGATCTTCTTTCCGAAACCTGTTTAAGAAAAACATAATATTTAGCTCATTTCTACTCCAATCATTACAAAAAAAAACACAAACTATTTGAGATCTATATTAATTTAGATCCACTTTAATTCCCATGAATAAAATCAAAATTCAGATATAATGGAGGTAGTACTCATTATTTGGAAAATGGTATGGCGTTGTAAATTGCAATTACTGTACTGTGTTAAAGAGAAGATATGATTTCTTTCACCTGCGGTGTGGGAGAGAGAAGCGTGTGTGGCTTAGAGCATTTGTCTGTCATGGTGCTGGGCTGGGCGGCCTAGCTCGAGTCAAATTCCGGTTTGCTAATTTTAGCTGTTATCCTTTTCGCACACCGATTTATCACATTAGATTTGCCTCTTTAATTCTTCATAGAATATATATTTGTTGTGCCAATTATAAAATGTTTGACAATAGATTTTAGCAGATATTTTTTTAATAGATATTGAATAGTGATTTTTTTTTTTTGTGATGATGAATTTGAAATACAATCCATATATATTTATAGTATTGTTATAGTTTTTTAAATTACAAAGAGATAATGATAAAAAAGTTGAGTTAACATTATTCAAAATTCAAATTCAAATTAATTCATGATAAACACTAATAATTTAGATAAAATTAAAATTCTAAAGTTACAAAGTTAGTTATAATCAGTAAAATTTAAAATTATTATCTGGTTAAAATACCTTTTTAGTTGCATAAAGTTAGGGTTATTTGAATTTTTTTTTTTAATAGCTTGATGAAAGCTACGCCTCTTTTTCCAAAAGATTCATCAATTATTTTTTAGAGCTTAGTTAGGAGTCTTTTTTTTCCCTCTTTTATTTTTAAATTCAAATTTTTGATATTCTTTAATACAAAATTTTATTACAAACTTAATAGTTTTGTCCTAAGAATTGTCTAGTGGCTTAACCATAGTTTGCCACGTGGCTTCTTCTTGTGTTTCGTCCTCTGCTTTATTATATATATAGATATAGATATAAGGAATATCTAATTGACCCTATTTACTCTACGGCAAAAGTAAAACCCTCCTTTTCTCTTTTCCGGCATGTGTTTTACCTTTACAATCATAGTGGGTTTCACTTAAATATGGTATTATCAAATATCATATCAAACTGCAGTTTAATTTATCGATTATTGAATTATCGAGTCAAAGTTTAAAAGTAGGATATTTGATTTTTACTTTCAATTACCAATTATCGAATTACTGAATCCGAACTTTTATAACACCAAACATCCACCCCTACTCGTTGGGCATAAAAATAAATGTAATTACATAATTAACTATTTGATGAGTAGACGTTTTCAATATTTTTTCTGCTGTTTGATTTGTATGGGAAATGGAGGAGAAAGGGAAAAACTATTATTTAGGCGCATAAATTTAACGAAATATATTAAAACTAAGGAAGAAAAACGTAGGACTTTTTATTTTTGTAATTTTGTTTTAAGGGAAAAAAATGAAGGACGAGAAAAACATTTCAAATAAAAAATAATTTTTTCAGTCGACAAATCACGTGTGGACCAAAATTAGAGCGTGTGAATCTTCTCACTATCTCCTAAGAATATTGAGATCTTAGCATATTACACAAAATCACCGCTTCGGAGAATTATTTGCCCATTTTTCGATTCGAAAGGGTTTGAAAAATATTATTTTCAACCTTTTAAACTATTTCAAAACTTTAAAGAAAATTTGAAACAATTTAAGAAAGTACAGAGTAGCCACTTGATTTTTGAGAAAATATCAAGAAAAACTAAAAATATTGCTTAAAAGATTCAAAACAAAAAAAAATAAATTAAGTTAAGAAATTCTGAGTAAGCGGTTCCTATTAATACTCTTGGAAGGTTGTTAAGATACCAAGAGTATCCGTTAACTTACGGTTAACCGGACTATTTGAAAATAACTTTTTGACTAACTTTAAGGAGGAAAATTATTTTTTTGAAAAGAAAACGATTAAGGAAAATTATTTTAAAGATTTGTGCAAAACAAATTCTGACAACTTAGCGGAGATTTGAACTAAGTCTAAGAAAACTAAGAACAATTAGCATATAAAGGGGAAAAGGGGAGATTAAAGGACTTAGGCCATTAGGCTCAAATCATTAACCCTGTCTTATGCTAATTTGGGCTTTTGACCCATCTCTACCTGTTCTAATCTAAATACTTGGGCTTTTGGCCCATAACCTGTCCTAAGCTTAGTTTCAGACCTTTGAGACTCAAAATCTGTCTCACCTATATTAAATTACAACTTTGGCTTCGAAGCCAAAATGAATGAATAAATAAATGACTAAATGGATAAATAAAAATAAGGCAATAATAAAAATCGAGACTTCTCAAATCTCTTAATAACCTCATCAATGGATTTTCACCCATTTTCTTTCTTCTTTCATCTTCTTGCACCCGCACGCCATATAATTGACTTTGGGTTTAACATTTTGAACTTGACTTGGAGAGATGGGCCTCATTGAGTCATTATGAATGCAAGAGGAAAGGAGTCCATTTGAACTCCAAAATAGATTCGTGCAAAGGAAAAGATAAAAGAAAATAATTAATGTGTTCGAAAATTCTACACTTAATATATAAATGACGAGCTGAAAAAAAATATTCTCAAGCATAAAGAAATAGTAAGCTATGATATCAAAACAAACCAAATTATCCAACAAAAAGAAAATTAACCCATCTCCTAAATAATCTTACAAAAAATTGAATCTAGCACAATATAATTAACTAACCCTTGAAAAGAAGACATGAATCCACAAGCATAATTGCTTAAAATTTGGACAAATAGATTAACACATATTTACTCCAAAATACTATGATAAAGTCTAAGGCATGTTTTCATTAAACAAAGAAAAAAGGAGAATGAACAAAAGATGAGGAAATGACACTTCAAATATGAAATACAGACATAATAATGCAACAACACTTTTTAATATAAAGTGGATCAATCAACATATCTATAACTTAGAAAAAAATCACTATAGCATGTGAATAACAATGAGACGTCTAAATGAATAAAAACACTTTAAGAAGTAAATCAATATGCAAAGTGAAGTGAATAATATATATTAAATATATTTGAGAGATAATATCCGAAGACAAAATAGGAGAAATAGTAAAAGATTAATTCTAAGAAAAAGTGTCCAATTATGACAACTCCTATTTTAGTTCTACACCATTTCAACAAAAATTATAACCCTAACAACTTTTCAATCTAAACAAGAGAAAATCAAGGACAATTTTGACCACGAAAATGAGTAACTCACTACTTCAAATTGAGAAACAATTTCACAGACCCTTAACAATAGTAACCATTCCTTTTCGACATAAAGGAAACACCTTTACATACTACAAGCAAACATATCCACCAATAATGAATTTGAACAAAGCACGAGCATGCATTTTAAGCAAAAATCAAAACTTTACCCATAACAATCAAAGAATAAACCCAAAAGGAGACACAATCAATATTGACTATTCTTTTCAACATAAAGGAAACAACTTTACATGCTAAAAAATAAACATATCCGACAACAACGAATTTAAACAAAGTATGAGTACATATTTTAAGCAAAGATCAAAATTTTACCCAAAATAATCAAAGAATAAAGTCAAAAGACGAACAATCAATATTAACTATTCTTTTCAACATAAAGGACACAACTTTACATGCTAAAAACAAACATATATGCCAACGATGAATTTAAACAAAGCACGAGCACATATTTTAAGCAAAGATCAAAACTTTACCCATAATAATTAAAGAATAAAGTCACAAGGCGAAACAATCAATATTAACTATTTTTTTTTCAACATAAAAGAAACAACTTTACATGCTAAAAACAAACATATACACCAACAATGAATTTAAACAAAGCATGAGTACATATTGTAAGCAAAGATAAAACTTTACCCATAATAATAAAAAAATAAAGCAAAAAATACGTTCAACTATTTCTAACTCATTTTTATACCATGAATATGAAAATAGCCATAATATCAATACCATAACATCCTATGTCCTTCAAGGTCGTCTACAGCAAATAATCCCTTACAACTACGAACTACGAAGAGGAAAATAATAATAAAACTAAAAAAAATTACAACTACGAAATACGAAGAAGAAAACAATAATAAAACTAAAAAATTACAACTACGAACTACGAAGAAGAAAAAGATGAAGAAAAAAACGATAAAAAAGGGAAAAGGTGTGTTTACCTTTTTTGGGGCAGCAAAAAGGAAATACAAGCTTTCTTCGGAGTCTTTGTCACCACCGGAAAGCATTCAACTCGAGAACTTCAATTAGTCCGCGAATTTCACGAAAAAGAAAATTTTTTACTAAAAAAACACTACTTTACTCAAATTTTTTTTTCCCCAACCTTGAGACTTGTCTTTCTACCAAAATAGTGGTAGTATTTATAAAAAAAGATGGGGATTCCCTTTTTTTCATCCACTAATGTGAGAGAAAAGTATTTATAGAAAATGATAGGGATTCAATTCTTTTCATCCATCAATGTGGGAGAAAAAATTTAGAGGTGTTTTTAGAATTTTAAAATTGAAGATAAAGTGGGGGAAATTGTACAATGTAGTATAATTTTTGAATTTCAAAAATTAAAAAAAGAACTTTGAGGCCGAATTGTATAATCTAGTACAAATTTTGAATTTTAAATTTAAATTTTGGGATTTGAAGTTATTTTCGGTGGGAATTGGGTAGACGTTTTGAGAGTTTTTAAAATTTTTGGGGTTATTTAAATATAATCCCAATTGGAATTTAAAATTTAGCCATATTTATTTAATTTTGACCAAATTAAAAATCAATTAACGGATTGCATTGCAGTTATGGCCAATTTGATTTTAATTATGGCCAAATCTAATAAACTGACTAAATTAAATTGAAATTCGATACGAATTAATACTTTCTTTAATCCCGAGCTTCTTGATTTAATAAAATCAAACATATATTCATCCAAATAAATTATTTTAGAGAGTAAATTATATTTAAATCAAAATTTTATCCGTTCGAATTATTTTTCAAGCTTATCTCAGTAAAAGCTCAAACTTTGATAAAAATATTCATTCAAGTAATAAAATGTATACAATCTCATATATGTGAATGCGAAAAATGTATAATCGTCACTTAAATGACAAAATTAATCTAAATAAATATTTTAGAGTGCATTTATCCGGATGAAATAAATATTTCACTTTTATTTAAAGTTGAAGAAATCCAGGATTAAATTTAGTTGTGAAGGACAAAAATTAGGTATCAACAAGAATAACAAACGAGATGTAACAGCACTACATAGTCTATTTTAAGTATGAAAGAAAAAATGTTTTTCCACTTTACGTAAATAAATATATTCAAGTTCCCTTAGGGAAGAATTTGAATTAATCACGAAGCTGAACGGGGTCTCATCTCTTCGATTTCTTGTTGCATATTTAATCGAAGGGGGAAAGAGCTTTGTTATGTGCTTCTTCGCGCGTTTAGAACCCATTTGGTCAAAGGTTTTCCTCATTTGTTTTGAATATTTTTTGTTTATTACAAAGGGGTGGTTTTGTTGGGAACAAGTTATCCCGCAATTAGCTATTCCAGAATTAGTTATCCCACTAGGGGTTGTTTGGTAGAAAAGATGAGAAAAATAATCTCGGGATAAAGTTAATTCTACACTTTATTTTATGTTTGGTAGAAAGGATTACTTAATTCGAGGACTATGTTATCCCATCATTTGTACTAAAATAGAGGGATTGCTATTCCATGGGGAAAGAGAGATAAAATAATCTGATGGGATATCTTTACTTATCCCGAACAGTGTACCAAACGACCCATATATATGTGACACAACTTATCTCATCACTAAGGCATAAATGGTGAAATAAAAAATCTTTGACTAACTAATACCTCCAATCGAACATGGGTAACTCTATTACAAGGAAACCAAATAGTAACTCTACTGCTTCCACCTCCGGCTAACTCTAACTAGACTCCTCAAGCTAACTCTACCTTGGACAATCACCTAACTCTAGATGATTTATAAACATACGTTACACCACAACACCTACTACAATCATAAGCACACTTAGGTTAAAGTTTAAGAACGGAATACAAAGACTCAACTATAACAAGGAAATAAAGATACAACTCGAGAACAACAAGTTCTATGTTACAATTTTAGCCTTTGATTGCAACGCTACTTCACTTCAGAAAGATCTTTAATTGTGAGTATATGGAAGTGTTGGTTTCCTTGTTGAGAAAGATGAGCATTATATTTTGTGACACAAGAAAACCTAGAATCATACTCATTGATTGAGGTAAAAAGGTGGCAACAACTTTTCACCAATATTTGTACTTTGTGTCAGCTGAAAAGTTGAAGTTGACAACGATAGATGAGCCAAACCTATTCCCTAATGCATAGAGGCCTTTGTCTTCATAACAAAAGATTCAGGGAACAAGTCCCAAACTTATGAACTTGTCAATCATCAAAACTAAGGAGTTAACAATTTCCCCTTTTTTGATGATGACAAACCCATACAATCAGATCAGCATACTCAACATCTTCAATCAGTTTCTATACTACACAACCTACACTCCAGCAATACAACATAAGACCCAAGACCACGTGTAAGACCATTTACCCAACCAATTCCCCATATCACTGATGCCTATAAGAATACAAGAATCCTACACCTTATTCCCTTTATCAAATAACACTTAAGTTCCCCCTGAATGAGAGAACTCATATCCTTATTAGCACACCTCAGATACTATATATCTATATTGCATACTACATATATACAACACCATAACTGATAGTCCATATATCTACACAGCATACTACGCATATCTACAAATGCAGTGTACATATCAAGTTTTCCTCCTTTTGGTATTATTGAAAAGGTCAGGCAGTAAACTAAGCATATATAAGGAATACACGTTAATTCATTGCCATTGAGGCAATACTAACATAAGCAAGAGAGAAATAGACATAAACATGAGAAGTCATAGCACAAAAAGATAAGTCATCCATCCCGGCATCAAAGAGTACCACAAACCACTTACAAAACTAATAACTACAAAATATTAAAAGCCATTGTGCCAAGAATTCACCCAAAACAAAAATAGTTAAGGGAACTACGAAGATGACTAGAAAGAAGGAAGAGGGAACTAGACAGGATATGATTTCAGGGAGGATCTTTTGAATGAATATTCTTAGTTTTGGACTCCTCCACCCTTTCCTGCAGGGCAACACTTTACAGTACAAACTTTCTGTCCTGAATTTATTTTTCTCTTCATTCTCTATCTACTGAAGCAACCTTCAACACACTTATTTCTATATCTCTCAGGGCAGGTAAAGCAATTAGAGTCTTTATTTCTTTCTTCAACCAATTTTGTTCATCCATAAAATTAGACACCAGATACGTGGGCTCTCTATCACTCATCTTGAAAAGGTATTCATTTCCCTTATGAGTTAAGATGCCATACATTCCCTTTACTAAGTCAACATTCACTTTTCTATACTTAACATTGAAGTAAGTACATACCTTGTCCATCCAAAACCCATAGGGTAGCCCATGCCTTTCAGCTTTGACATTGATGAAAGTGCTCATATGCCCCATAATAATGGCAGAGAGATTAACCTTTTTGTATTTAAACACCATCTCTATTCGGAACAAATCTGTACTAGTCAAAGAGGTCTCCCTATTAGACCTGGGAAGTCGTGTACTCGTCACAAGATGACACAATAATTTAAAATCTCTCTTGATAACTCTTTTCTCAGAGATTTTAGGGTATGATCCATCAAGTGCACCATAAAATTTTAAAAACTCGATAGACCCCTTCATCGACTTTATGCACTTGATCATTAAAGTTGGAACACAAAGGATTATAGAGAGGATCTCTTCATCTAAACCTATCTTTATACAATTAACTAGAGAGGTTATATATAGACCATTCCTAGAAATCTCCAGGTTTTGATAAAACATCTTCACATCCTCCCCATATAGATTGTATGCACAAAATTTGAGCAAGTGGTCCCAATTTTGAAATTTTAACATACTGACCAATTCTTTCATTTCTGGTACTGTTGGGTCAAAAATTTATTTCCTTAAAACATACTTATGCCTAAGAGTCTCTTCCTTTTCCCTTGACCTTTTTGACATACTTGAGCTACAACCAGAATCCCTGTCAGTACCGTAGCACGACTCTTTTCTTTTTCCATTCTTTATAAATCCATCCTCTCTTTTTCTCTAGTTTTCCCTAACACTTGTAATATACTTCTCATAATCAGAGTCAAATCCCTCACTCTCATAGTCATTTAAATTTGCAAATATGCACTCAATCTTATTACCCTTGCTACTATTGGACGTTATTTTAGCCTCGTCCTTTGCTCCTTCAATGTTAATTTTTCTTTCATTATCCAAAACAACTTTGACTATATCTTTTTGCTCTCTCACTTATCTTTCTTCAGCAATTTCCAGGCTTCTTTTTCGATTACCTAATAAATAGAGTTTGGGTAGAAGTAAAGGTTTGGTACTAGAGTTAGTCTGGCTGGAAGCTCTTACCTTTTTACACATGACTGAAAAAGAATTCCCACTTCTTTTTCCAGGAGAAGTATCGAAGAATGGAAAGAGGAGCAGAATCTCTATAAAGTTGGGGATCTAACAAGATTTAATAAGAGAGATCTTTTTTTAAAGAAAGAAAGAGAAATTAATTCTACTTTTGGGCTCTACAACACGAGAGAACAACTGAGATTTAAGGCCACGACGAGTCTGAGGGCATGTGTCCGGATAGATAGATGAGATTGATGAGTTGAGAGAGAAGGAAATAGCTTTTGTAAAAGGCGGGAAGGTGACATGGTACAATCATTAAAGCAGTCATTATTTGAAGAATGGTGAGTGGTACTAACCTGATTAGGAACCTAGTTCCTTTAGCAAGGATAATATTTCAATGACTTTGTACTGTCTCAAAACTCTTTCCTAAAGCCTTTATTTCTTGCCATGGGTGTATATGTTCAAAGTTATGATACTAAATTAGACTTGTATGCCAATGTCCATCCAGGATGCATGCTTACCATTTCATAGTCACCAAGGAGAATAATTTTTGAAAGTGTTCACCATCCAATTGGATCACATAGGTTCTATCTCCTTAGTCCTCTTTCAACCAGTTCCCTATAATCGTTCTTGAGGCACACAAGTATATACATTAGAGACTTTGCTTCCTTCGAGGTCCTGATGCAAGAGGTAATCTTTTAAATTTTTAGACATGTGTTCTGGGCAGCCATTTTTAATTGTATCTGCATTAACAACTACCCCTTGCATTGTCCTGCATCAGAAATCATTCATTAGTTTTGGGAAACCACTTTAGTCTAAGTTCCCAATAAGAGGATAGAAGATATATTAGCTTCTTCTCATCCTAGTTGGGTAATCTTCTTTTCCTCCCTTTTAAAGTGATAAGTTTACCCATCTCTCTTTGATTTATTTCTTTGTAGGGATACATTTCTCTTGAGTGGATGACCTTTTCACACTGTGAACTTAAGTGATCATCCTTGCCCTTTGTGTGCCTAGCAGCGTAGATAGTACCTTCATCTTGACAGTAAGTCTCTGAACCACGCCAGCTGGTTGGATCTTAACTGGTTAATGTTTCAAATCCTTGTGGTGAAGAAGTCCATGTGAGTGCCATTGCAAGCTCAGTTTTTACTATAGCTAGGTCCCTTTCAAGAGTAGAGTTACTCTCAAGAGAAGCAACCGTATTAACTTTAGCTTCAGCTAACTTTTCTTCTAGCTAAAACTATATATTACTTCCTTCTCCATTTCCTTTGGACGCTGGCTTGGTAAGATCACTTAGTTGTTTACTCAGGATATCATTTTCACATGAGAGTTTCTTGCAACTTGCTTGAAACTCGACTACCTACACACTTAATTCAACCAATTCTTCTTCCCATATGCTTAGATCATCCTTCAATTTTCTCTTTTCACTTGTGAGTTCGTTCACTAGGACACTCAACTCAATGACTTTTTGTTTATATTTTAGAGTGTTCTTCAGATTCTCCTTGTCTTCATCTCTCTTATTTAAGAAATCAATCAACATAGAGGTAAGATATGTCATCTTGTTGAGAGAGTAGTCCTTCAAATTCTCTTTGACATCTAGGAGAGTCGTACATCTACTTTTATTTTCATCTATGTCTACCATCAAAGAAAGGACTGAATCAGAGACTTGCACATATTCTTCTATTTCCATGATGGGAATGTCTTCCTCTTGCTCCAACTAATTTGAGTCACCCGATGAATCATTCCTCCAAGCTGTAAGTACCTAACTAGCAATTTTGTCGGCCTCAGTTTTTCAGCTGCTCTTCAGGGTGACCTTCTGCTTCCCTCTTTTTGACACAGCTTCAACCCTTTCCAAGGCTTTGAGAATACTTTCTATAATGCGAGCTTTTTTACTAATTTTAGAGGTGTAAGTAGCTTGTAAAGTCTCTATTTCTCAGGATCCTTCCAATGTGTTTCCTTATTATGGAAGACCCGCCCTAATACCAAATGAAGGGTTTGGGGTGGGTTGATCCTCGACTCAGGGATATGCTTCTAGAATCATACAAGCAATAAGAACTACGAGGTAAATGCAGTAAGTAGTGTAGGAGAATGGAAAAGTAAAGACACAGGATTTTTATATGGAAACTCATTGCTCAAGGGAGAAAACCACAACCTGCCTCCAAGATTTCAAGCTCCACTTTATTCAAGCAACCTCTTAAATACAGACTCCAAGGATTAACCTTCTAATCCTTTGTTTCCTAGCAATAAATCTATTACAAGAAAACCAAGCAGTAACTCTACTACTTTTACCTCTAGCTAACTCTAATTGGACTCCTCAAACTAACTCTAGCTTAGACAATCACCTAAATCTAGATGATTTACAAAGAGATGTCACACCACAACACCTACTACAATCATAAGCAAACATAGGCTAAAGTTTAAAAGAAGAATACAAAGACTCAACTATTAGAAGGAAATAAAGATACAACTCGATGAACAATAAGTTCTCTATTACAGTTTTAGCCTTTGATTGTAGCGCTGCTTTACTTTAGAAAGATCTTTAATTGTGAGTATGTTGGTTTTATTATTGAGGAAGATGAGCATTATATGTTGTGATACAAGAAAAACTAGAAGCATTCTCATTAGTTGAAGTAAAAAGGTGGCAGCAACTTTTCACCAACTTTTGTACTTTGTGTCAGCTAAAAAGATGACTGTGACAATGACAAATGAGCCCAACCTATTTCCTAATTCATAAAGGCCTTCGTCATCACAACAAAAGCTTCAAGAAACAGGTCCCAAACTTATGAACTTGTTAATCATCAAAACTAAGGACTTAACAACAAGGCTTGACAAGTAAGCCTATCACCCAAACTGATATAACAGGAGAAAATAACATCAATACCCAAGGCAAGGCTTCTAGAATGAAGTTGAACCATAATAATTTGGCAATAGCGGAAAAACATAGCCAACAATACCATAATTCCAAAACCTGGTGTCACAGTGTAAGAACATAACTAACACAACTCGAAATCAAAATTCAAGGATATCCAAAACAAGAACAACTTTGTCTCTGAATATAAACAAAGACATAGTCAAAATAAAAAAGGCAGTAGTCAACTCCGAATACATGAAATCAACCTCTACCTTAAATAACTAGCTCTAAATATTGCCTGAATCAACCATTGTGAGGCGCACTCAAGCCAGGATCTACATTGAAAGGGCACAGTAGGGGTGAGTACAGTCCACTTATACTCAGTAGGTATCATAGGCCGACTGAGCAGAGCAGAAAATAAAGCATCCAAAATACACACTAAAGGCACGTCACCTACAATCATAAATATCTCAAATGATAGCCCACACTGTCTCAGTTAACAATTCTAAAATATTAACATACACCATAACAATTATGAGAAGGGAATACAAGTATATAGATATCCCACATACAGTACAAGAAAGAAATACACATTGACAAGTAACACATCAAGAGAGCTATACATCACAAACTAAGTACAAAGAAAATACAAATGCAATGGGGATGATTATTACTATTATGATGATAATGATGTGTTGCATACGTGGTTGTCGCACAACCTTCTTATATACCTACAAAGCTAAAGCTTCTTGAGGTAGGATTCATGGGTGTTTCGTCACCCCGTATACAATCTATATCTAATACCATATTCATATCTCCTCCCCAGAACATTCTTTGGTAGTGGGTTTTAAGGATGACACATTTTCTATTAGAAAAAGTCAGTGTTTTTAGTATTTCCATTAACCAACTAGAACGAGAATTTTCATAACCAACCAATTTACCAACCAAGTGAGTCATAATCCATTCAATATTCCAACTATTTATGAAATCCAATGTAATGCCCTGAAAATGAGTCCCGGGATGCTACACGGTGCTCTAAACTAAAAGTAGTCTCGAGCTAACCCTGAAAGTTTGATACTCATTTTGATGACTCAAATGAAGGTAATATAAGCATGCGGTCTACTAAAATACTAAAATACTGTCTGAACTGAACTGAGTTTAACTGTATGAAATATTTGAAAGTACTTAACTAAGAAAAAATCTGAAGAACTAACACAGAAAAACTGAAATGTATCTAGTAGTCGGACAAGCGTCTAATGTGTAGTACCCCATATTTTTTCTAGCCTAAATTCATTTCTAGAATGTTAAGGGATAGCTTCCAAAATGAATAACATTTATTTCATATAGAATTTTCAAGATTTAGGCTTTCTATTGTGTGGAAAATTGAATAGGCTTTCCAACGATATAAGATTCTCCTAAATCTGATAACCGAGTAAGAAGTTATGGCGATTTTAAATTTCAATCATAAAGCACCATGATTTGGGCCCGAAGCACATCGTGGAGAAGTGTAAAATCACAATTGTCAAATTCCAGTGAGACTTCATGATTCCACCACATCACGGTGATGTCCTATCTCACAATTGTCACTTTTTAGTGAAGCTTCGCGATCATGGCGCATCGCAAAAGAGTCCCATTTCATATTTTTCGATTACCAGTAGCCCAATATGATATTGGTGCATCGCGCCAGTGGCCAAAATGACATTTCAAAAGGGAACGCGATGGTGGCATGTCACAGAGAAAACCCAGTTCCCACTCATCCTTTTCCAGCGAGTCACCGCGATTATGGCGCATCGCGGTGGCTAGCCAAATCAAAAAAATGTTGCATTTTGCAGTTTTGACTTTCGGTTTAAAAAGGGAATTTTGGTAAACTCCCAAGGCCTCAATCCATCCGAAACATAAGATTAAGCATATTCAAGGCACATTATGCTCGACGAATTCATCCATTCTCTCTCAAAGCAAAACCCTAAAGCTCTAAAGCTTCTTTTTCAAGAAATCAAAATCCTCCATTGATTCTCCAAGAAAGCTTAAGATTGAGGATTCCCAAGGAAAGATAATCAAGAACTCATTCCCAAGAACTCAAATAAGGATCAATAACTCAAGTTTGTTCATCTAATCATCTATCAAGGTATGTAGGATCTCCTTTCATCCTTGTGCCCAAAAATCAAGTTTTCTTTTACAAATTCATATGGTTTTGAATGTTTATACATAATTTTAAATTAAGGTTCATACCCCTTGTTCCCAATTACAAGATTATGAGTTTTGAATGATTTTAGAAGTTGAATTGCATGTCTATGTTCATATTTTCATGCATATTGCAGAAATTTCTAGATTTTAAGTTAATTTATGAATGTTTACATTACTAAGCATGAATATTATGATGCTTTAACATGAGATTGAAACATGGATTACTATCCCAAGATTGATTATTATGATATCAAGGAAGATAATTCTTTAATCATCTTATGAGCAGATTATTTACAGTTTCTTTGTAAAGCTTTGATCTTTTGATCATTGGTTTAGCGTTGGAATCCACTTTATAGATTATTACAGTTTACAGAACTCAGAAAAACTTTATTTATAGATTTACTTAGATAAATGCATAACTGGTTTTTCATATAAACCCTTATACTAGTTTAAAAAAAAGTGGATTTCCAATGGTTTGAGCATACAGATTTAAGAGGGAGTAGTATTTAGCACCGAGCAGGAAGTGTGAGATTAGTGTGACCTATCTTCCACAGAACTACGAGCCAACATAGGTACTGATTGAGATTATTCCCATTTCTACATGGATGACATATTTGGCTTGTGATCGATCACATGGAAAATAGGTTATACTCCCTGACAAGAGTATGACACCTCTCCCCAACGTGAGGTTTCTTCTTTAGGAGGATAAAATGTTGGACTCCATGTAGATTACATGGTTTATGTCGGTTAAGAGAACCTCCCTGTTAGCTAAAAGGAAAAAAAAGAATAACAAAAAAGCTTTTAGAAAACTAAGTGTAAAGGCTTACAATTTTTTCAGATTATGTTTTACAGAAAGATAATAGCTTTAGATTTCAGCTTTCAGCTTTTAGATTTTAGAGTGAGTCCTTTCTACACTTAGGCAGTATGATTTAAAGAGAGAATACAAACACAACTTTTAGAACTAAATGTTATGACTCACTAGGTTTATAAAGTATGATTTGCTTCTCATAATTACTTTTCCCAGTATTTCAGATATTCCAGCTTATGTGAGTTATTTACATTTAGCATGCATTATTTTATAAATTTTGAAGATCCTTGATCTCTTTGTGAATATCCCGTGAATTTGTGGGATATTGGAGATGCCTCTTTAAAGGGATATTTCCCTCCTTTATATAGGTGTAATTTAGGGTTTAGGTAGGGTAACCATCAAGCTAGATTTAGGGTAAAGTAGCCCCAAGAACTCTAACCAAAATTGAACTCTTTTTGTAGAGTTCACAAAATTTCGAAGTCTACAGCGGTACACTAAAATACTGAAATACTTACTGAACTATACTGAGTTTAACTGCAAGAAATGTTTGAAAGTACTTAACTAAGAAAAAATCTGAAGAACTAACACTGAAAAACTGAAATATATCTAGTAGTCGGACAAGCCTCTAATGGTACTACTAGAGAGTCACTGGGATAGACCCCCAGCTAACTTAAACTGTCTAACATAACTGAATAAACTAATCTGGAAAGCTGGAAATTTGAATAACTGGGTCCCCGAACTATGAGGACTTACCATTGTCGAGATGTAAATAGAGATGCTCACGGTCAATCACACTACTGGAATTGAGTACCTGAACCTACATTATGAGACAATGTAGCACATAGACATATATGTGGATCAGTACTTTTGTAATGTACTGAGCATGTGGGGATGAATGCATAAGTAGAAATAATATCTCAATGTTATCAAAATTCATAAAATATGCATGGAAAATATAGATGACTCACATAAGCTGGAATATCTGAAAACTGAAAAGTCATAACCATGAATAGCAAAACATACTGCGTAAATCTAGTGAGTTATAACATTTAGTTCTGAAAGCTGTACTTTTACTCTTTACTAGTGAAATAAGTAGGATTGAAGTTAAGTCCGTTCTCAAATCATTTAAGCTAATTATAAAGGGACTCACCTTTGTATCTGGAAACTAAAAGATAAAATCTCATAGCTACTGGCTTATGCAAAACAATATCTGATTAAAATCGTGAGCCTTTACACTTATTTTCTAAAAGCTTTTATGTTGGTCTTTTCTATTATAATTACTCTATTCTATAGGGAATTCTTTTTAAAACCATTCTATGAAGCTTTGCTATTAGGGAGGTTCTTATAACCGACGTACACTATGTGAGCTATCATAGTGTCCAACGTCTAGTTTCCTTATGGGAAAACCTCACGTTGGGGAGAGGTATCATACTCTTGCCAAGGAGTATAACCTAATCTAAGTGATCACAGTCTGTATTTGTATCCATATACAAATGGAATATAATCTAAATATGTACCTACATTGGCTCGTAGTTCTAGGAAAGTAGGATGCGCTAAACCCACACTTTCTGCTCGGTGCTAAATACTACTCCCTTTAATCTGTATGCTTAATCTGTAGGAAATTCACTTTAAAACTAGCATAAGGGTTTACAATGAAAATTAGTTATGCATTTATTTACTTTAAACTGTAATCAAACTGTGATCATAACTGTAATCAAAATTGTAAAGTGGATTCCATATCTTAACTGAGGATCAAAAGATCAAATCTTTTCTGAAAATCTGAATTTAAACTAATCATGGGATGCTTAAAGGCATCATCTTTTTGAAATATCAATACTCATACTTAGGGCTTAAAACCCATGATCAAACTCATGTCAAATTATCATACAGTCATGCTCAATAATCAAAATCTTGAAATTCTTGCTAATTATAGTCAAGATAGTGAAATTTAATTTTCAATGTATATAAAATCATCTCACACGCATAAACATGCAAAAGTAAAGAGACAATTCAACATTTAACTACTTGAAACATCAACATCTTCAAATAATGATAATTGGGTATGAATCCTAAACTGTAAATCATATAAATTCATATAAATTCAACTTTGAGAACTAGTTTTTAGGCACAAGAATAAAAGAGGATCCTTGTTCATAACCCCACATACCTTGCTTGATAAATTGAATGTAAAAAATTGAACCTTTGACCCTCTAATGGTGTTCTTGAAGCTTCTTCTTGAAGTTCTTGAGCCCGGAACTTTGGATTATAAGCTTTCTTGGAGTAGGAGTTATGCGATTGTTCTTGATTCTTGGAGCTAGGGTTTTGTTCTTGGAGAAGAAAAAGATGAATAATGAAGCATCTATGCTATTTGGGGGCTAAAATTGTGTGTTTTGGATAGATTTGGGTGAGGTTAAATGACTCAAATGCCCCCCCAGCCCGTCATTTAACATACAAAAATTGGGCATTGACGCTATCAGCGATGCATCGCGTCGCTCATTGTGATGCATCACATCGTCTACATCAATGCGGCCATTGATGCAGCGCAGCGATATCATGTCGAGGTTCTATTTTATCCAACTAAACATGCCCCAATCCTTCTCTAAAAATTTTAAAACTTATCCCGGAGGTACTATGAACTATCCTGATCATGAAACAACTTGGAAATTGATATTCCAAGGTTGGAAAAGTTGAGAATAAAGTCGTCAAAGTTTAGAGGCCAAAAGTGAGACTAAGTCTTCAACACAACTAAAATTTCAGGTCCTAAGTCTCTAATGTGCCTCTTTTGAGCTGAATTGAACTAGAAATAATACGAGGTATTACAATGTCTCCCCTTGAGAACATTCATCCTCAAATGAGATTAGTTAAACTAATGATACTGGAGAACTGAGACTATATACTGGCATGCACAACTGAAACCAAAACTGTATGACTGAATCTAAAATATGATGAGCTACTAAACCAATTTGTGAGTGCATGAATTGACATAAAGATAACCATATGGATGAAACTGAAACTGGAAATTAACTGAATTAAGGAAGATTGTTACCTTTGGCTGAATCTAAGTTTATGGTGAAAAGGTGAGGGTACTTGGTTCGCATGTTTACTTCTGCTTTCCAAGTAGTACCTCAACATACTGATTTTTCCACAAAACTTTGACCAAGGGAACTTCTTTGTTCCTTAGTCTATAGATTTGGTGATCAAGAATCTCTGCTGGAAGCTCTTTGTATGAGAGGCTATTCTGAATATCTATTCTTTCTAGAGGGACTATAACAACTGAATCATCCATGCACTTCTTCAACAAGGATACATGAAACACTGGGTGAACTGATGACAAGTCTGCGGGTAGCTCAAGCTCATATGCTACCTTCCCTATACGACTCAAAATTCTGTAGGGACCCTATATACCGGGGACTAAGCTTTAACTTTTTGCCAAATCTGTTCACCCCCTTCATGGGTGAAACCTTCAAATAAACAAGATCATCAACCTCAAACTCAAGATCTCTCCTTATTACGTCTGCATAAGATTTCTGATGACTTTGAGATGCTTTCAATCTCTATCGAATCAACTGAACTTTCTCCATGGCTTAAAAAACTATATCTGGCCCAATCAAAATAGCCTTACCCACTTTGAACCAACCGACTGGTGACCTACGTCTTCGCCCATATAGAGCTTCAAATGGGCCATCTTAATGCTAGTATGGTAACTGTTGTTATAGGCAAACTTAATCAACAAAAAATAGTTATCCCAACTACCTTTGAAATCAAGAACACATGCCATAAACATATCCTTTAAGTTCTGAATGGTCCTCTCTACTTGACCATCTTTCTGTGGATGAAAAGTTGAGCTGAGATGAACTTGGGTACCAAGACCCTTCTGAAAGGATTTCCAAAATTGAGAGGTAAACTGAGTACCCCTATTTGAAATAATGAACAAGGGAACTCCATGCAATATAACCAACTCTCTGATGTACAACTTAGCATAATCTTCAGATGTGTAGGACGTGTGAACTGGGAAGAAATGAGCTGATTTGGTCAATCTGTCTACTATAACCCAAATTGAATCATGCTGCCGAAGCAAATGGGGTAATCCAGTCACAAAGTCCATATTCATATCTTCCCATTTCTAAGTGGGAATACCAAACTCCTGCAATATGTCACTAGGTCTTTGGTGCTCTACCTTAACCTATTGACAAGTCGCACACTTGGCTACAAATTTTGCGATATCTCTCTTCATACCCCTCCATTAATAGACTTTCCACAAGTTGTGGTACATCTTGGTGGCTCCTGTATGAATGGAGTAACGCCCACCATTCATTTTTTCCATAATTCGCTGCCTCAAATCATCAACATATGACACATATAATCTACTCTGGTATCTTAACACACCATCTCCCCCTTGGAAGAAAACCTCTACCTTTTGGTCTTTAACTGACCCCTTCAGTTTGACCAAACTAGAATCCCTGTCCCGCTTCTCTTTCACTTCAGAAACTAGAAAAGATTCTGAACTACTCTGAACCCAAATATTCCCTTCAGCTGAGTCAACCAACCTTACACCCAATCTAGCTAACCGGTGAACTTCCCGTACTAGTTCTCTCTCATCATTCTCTACATGAGCAACACTGCTCATAGACAGTTACTAAGAGCGTCTGCCATAATATTGGCCTTACCCGAATGATATAACACACTCATGTCATAATTTTTTAACAATTCTAACCACCTTCTCTGATGAATATTTAACTCCCTTTGGGTAAACACATACTGCAAGCTTTTGTGGTCCGTAAACACATCAACATGCACCCCATAAAGATAGTACCTCTAAATTTTCAAGTCAAATACAACAACAGCTAACTCAAGGTCATAGGCTTAAGCTATCTAGAGACATAGGCTATAACCTTACCTCTCTACATCAAAACATAACCCTGATTGATCCTGGAAGCATCACAATACACAACCAATCCATCTGTACCATCAGGTAGTGCTAAAACTGGAGCTGAAGTGAGTCGAGTCTTCAACTCCTGAATACTCTTCTCATAGGAATCTTACCACTGAAACTTAACTTTCTTCTGAGTTAATCTAGACATAGGGGATGCAATGGACAAAAACCCTTCAATAAATCGTCTGTAATAGCTAGCTAAACCCAAGAAACTTCTAATGTTTTATGTAGAAATAGGTCTAGGCCAGTTTCTTACTACTTCTATCTTTTGGGGATCAACTCTAATACCATCACTGGAAATAATATGATCGAGGAAAGCTACTGATCTTAGCAAAAATTCATATTTGCTAAATTTGGTGAATAACAAGTGATCTCAAAGAGTTTGCAACTCAATTCTAAGAGGGTCTACGTGATCATCATCACTATAGGAATAGACAAGAATATCATCGATAAAGACTATGACAAACATGTCTAGGTACTGTTTGAACACTCTGTTCATCAAGTCTATGAATGCTCCTGGGGCATTTGTTAGTCTAAAGGACATGACTACGAATTCAATATGACCATAACGGGTTCTGAAAGCTATCTTTGGAATATCACATTCCCTTACTCTAAGCTGATGATAGTCGGATCTAAGGTTAATCTTGGAGAAGTAACTTGCACCTTGGAGTCTATCGAATAAGTCATCAATCCTAGGAAAAGGATATTTGTTTTTGACTGTGACTTTATTCAGCTGACGATAGTCAATGCACATTCGCAAAGAACCATCTTTCTTTCAAACGAATAGGATGAGAGTGCCCCATGAAAAGACACTAGGCCTTATGAAACCCTTGTCTAAGAGGTCTTTAAGTTGATCTTTTAACTCTTTAAGCTTGGATGGAGCCATACGATATTAAGGAATAGAGATGGGCTTAGTATCGGGGAGAAGGTCAATACTGAATTCTATTTCTCTATCGGGAGGTACCCCTGTCAAATCTTCGGGAAAAACTTTAGAAAACTTGTTGACTACATGAACTGACTAAACTTTTGGAGCCTCAAACTATATTTCTGTGACTCGAACTTGATGATAGATGCACCCTTTTGAGATCAACTTCATGGACTTAGGATATAAAATTACTTTTGGGAGACACTGAATTACCTCCCCACTTAAAAACTAGCTCATCTGGAAATTGAAACTTCACCACTCAGGTGTAACAATCTATAGATGCATAATAGGAATGGAGCCAATCCATACCAAGAATAAGTTAAAAATTAACCATATCTAACTCTATTAAATCTGCTAACATGATTTTATGAAGGATCGTGATAGGACACTTTTATAGACTTGTTTGGCAACAACTGACTCACCTACTGGGGTAGAAACCAAGAAAGGCTTAGAAATCTTTTCAGGACATACTTCAAAATTCACTGCAACTAGTGGGATCATATATGAAAAACTCAACCCAGGGTCTAAGAACACATAAACATCAAGATAAAATACATGAAGCATACCAGTAACAATATCTGGTGAATTCTCATGCTCCTGATAGAATGGTAAAACATAAAACCAATTCTGGAACTTAGCACCATTGGTACTGGATGATGTACCCTGAAGAGGTACTGGGCAGCCTAGAGGAGGTGGTGCACTAGTAGTCTGAGTCTGTGGACGAACGTCCCTGTTTTCCTGCTTAGTATGCGGACACTCTTTGATTCCATGTCCCAACTTACCACAACAATAACAACCTTTCTATCCCAACAAACACTCACTAAGATGATTCTTACCACACTTAGCACATGGAGGATAAATGGGTTTCCCACTCATACTATTCTGTGATCTGGACATAGAAGTCTTACCCCACCATTCCTACCTATCTTTGGGGGCGGGAGCACTGGCTGACAATGGAACTGCTATAAATGAACGAATTTGAAATTGCAAATAATTTCCCCCTCCAAACTTAGTCTTGCCATAATCAAACTGCTCGGTTCTAGCCTTCTTATTTCCTCTATCTCTTTTTTAACTTTTTTACCTCAATCTGCTGTGCATGAATCATCAGTCAAGCAAGATTCATATCCCCAATAAGCATTGCAGTCATACACTCCTTGAATACCAAACCAAATACTCTAGTAACAAACTTAAGCATGGCAGTCCTACACTCCTTGATTACCAAACCAAATACTCCAGTAACTAACTTACTCAACTAGCCCTAGGGTCAGCCATCGTATCAGGGGCATACTTAAACAACTGATTGAACTTAAGATCATGAAAGAAAGAGATGATTTCCTAAAAATGTCTCGTATATCCTCTTGCTCATAAATGTGGCATGCTTCACACCCATGATTAAGACTCTACGTAATGCGGCTTGTCTGACTCCCTAGGACTCTTAAAACCTTAGGCTTTGATACCAAATTTGTAACACCTTAAAAATAAGTCTCGTGATGCTACACGGTGCTTCGAACTACAAGTAATCTCGAGCTAACCCTAAAATCTTGCTACTCATTTTGACGATGCAAATGAAGGTAATATAAGCACGCAGTACACTAAAATACTAAAATACTGTCTGAACTAAATTGAGTTTAACTGTATGAAATGTTTGAAAGTACTTAACTAAGAAAAAATTTGAAGAACTAACACTGAAAAACTAAAATGTATCTAAAGAGTCGCTGGGATAGACCCCCAACTGACTCGAACTGTCTAACATAACTGAATAAACTAATCTGGAAATCTAGAAATCTGAATAACTGGGTCCCCAAACTATGAGGACTCACCACTATCGGGATATAGATATAGATGCTCATGATTAATCACGCTACTGGAATTGAGCACCTGAACCTACATTATGAGATAATGTAGTACATAGACATATATGTAGATAAGTACTTTTGGAATATACTGAGCATGCGGGGATGAATGCATAAGTAGAAATAATATCTCAATGTTATCAAAATTCATAAAATATGCATACCAAATGTAGATGACTCATATAATCTGGAATATCTAAAAACTGAAAAATCATAACCATGAATAGCAAAACACACTGCATAAATCTAGTGAGTCATAACATTTAGTTCTAAAAGCTGTACTTTTACTCTTTCTACTAGTGAAATAAGTAGGACTGAAGTTAAGTCCATTCTCAAATTATTTAAGCTAAGTGTAAAGGGACTCACCTTTGTATTTGTAAAAAAAAAAACTAAAATCTCATAGCTAATGGCTTATGCAAAACAATAGCTGATTAAAATCGTGATCGTTTACACTTAGTTTCTAAAAGCTTTTATGTTGTTTTTTTCTATTACAATTACTCTATTCTATAGGGAATTCTTTTAAAAATCGTTCTATAAAGCTTTGCTATTAGGGAGGTTCTTCTAACCGACATACACTATGTGAACTATCATAGTGTCTAACATCTAGTTTCCTTATGTGAAAACCTCACATCGTGGAGAGGTGTCATACTCTTGCCAAGGAGTATAACCTAATCTAAATGATCATAATATGTATTTGTATCCATATAAAAATGGAATATAATCTTAATATGTACCTACGTTGGCTCATAGTTCTAGGGAAGTAGAATGTGCTAAACTCACACTTCCCGCTTGGTGCTAAATACTACTCCTTTTAATCTGCATGCTCAATCTGTAGGAAATCCACTTTAAAACTAGCATAAGGGTTTACAATGAAAACAAGTTATGGATTTTTTTACTTTAAACTGTAATCAAACAGTGATCATAATTGTAATCAAAACTGTAAAGTGGATTCCATATCTTAACTAAGGATCAAAAGATCAAATCTTATATGAAAAGTCTGAATTTAAACTAATCATGGGATGCTCAAACATCATCTTCTTGAAATATCAATACTCATACTTAGGGCTTAAAACCCATGATCAAACTCATGTCAAATTATCATACAGTCATGCTCAATAATCAAAATCTTGAAATTCTTGCATAATTCTAGTCAAGATAGTGAAATTTAATTTTCAATGTATATAAAATCATCTCACACGCATAAACATGAAAAAGTAAAGAGACAATTCAACATTTAACCACTTAAAACATCAACATCTTCAAATAATGATAATTGGGTATGAATACTAAACTTAAATCATATAAATTCATATAAATTCAACTTTGAAAACTGTTTTTTGCGCACAAGGATAAAAGGAGACCCTTGTTCATAACCCCACATACCTTTCTTGATGAATTGAATGTGAAAGCTTAAACCTTTGACTCTCTAATGGTGTTCTTGAAGCATCTTCTTGAAGTTCTTGAACCCCGAACTTTGGATTATAAGATTTCTTGGAGTAGGAGTTATGGGATTATTCTTGATTCTTGGAGCTAGGGTTTTGTTCTTGGAGAAGAAAAGGATTAGTAATGAAGCATCTATGCTATTTGGGGTTAAAATTGTGTGTTTTGGGAAGATTTGGGTGAGGGTAAATGACTCAAATTCCCCCCATAACCTGTCATTTAACATACAAAAATTGGGCACCTACGTGATAAGCGATCCATCGCATCGCTCAGTGCAAAGCAATTAACGTCGCTTCGCGTCATCTACATCGATGCAACCATCGATACGGCACGAAGATATTGTGTCGAGGTTCTATTTTGGCCAACCAAACATGCCCCAATCCTTGTCTGAAAATTTCGAAACTCACCCTTGAGGTACTATGGACTACCTTGACCATGAAACAACTTAGAAATTGACATTCCAAGGTCAGAAAAGTCGAGAATAAATTCCTCAATGTTTAGAGGCCAAATATGAGACTAAGTCTTTAACACTTAGCTAAACTTTTAGGTCCTAAGTCTCTAATACGCCTCTTTTGAGCAGAATTAAACTAGTAAGAATATGGGGTATTACATCCAACATAATCCATATGGAAATAGAATAAAATGCATTAAAAATACACCATTGATACCACATTAGGCTTTTTCATCAACAAGATACGACAAATTTTATGAACACAAGGCCAACAATATCATACGGGACCCCACACGGTCACACATAGCAAGTAATGTTCCAAAACTAATAAATAACATCAATATATAGGCCCCCACACGACCAAAACACGTTAATTATAGCCATTTCCATTATTAGTTCCCACACCCTTAACATAATTTTTTATATCAACATTAACTACCCAGTCCAGTCTGAAGAAAGTTAAGCCATAATCTACCTCGAATGCCAAAAACCGATTTGAAAGCCTTTAATTTGAAGCCTTACATCCACGAACAGACTCAAAATCAACTAACACATAGAAATATAAAATATATGCATCAAAAGAAAGGCAATGATACCTATATTGCCTATTTTCAAGTCGGTGTCAAAACGAACTCCCGAAATGAGTTTTCAAAAAATAAGGGTTAAATCATAATTTTATTTTTGAAACATATTTTTTCATATTTATAGGAGCCTACAGATGAAAACCCAAGCAAAAATAAGTTGAAAAATAAGTTCCAAATCATCAAAAAACTATTTTCAAGCTTTACCAGCAAACATCCACGAAATTCATTTTGAAAATCAAGAATTGAAGTTGTTTTGAAGATAAAATTAAAAAAATAGATAATTATAAGATTAGGAATTCACCCAAGTGAGAACGAGTTGAATTGGGGTTTAAGTTGGAGAAATATAATTCCTAGGCCTTCTGGTCCCAAATTTCTAATTTTCACATTTTAACCCATGTTAAAACAAGTTTTAGATTATTAAATTGAGGGAAAGTAATTGAAATAGGTGTTTTGGAGCTTACCTAATCTTAGAAATAAAGGAAATTTCTCAACCTCACGAAACCCTAAGCTCCAAGTCTTAAAGATGGTGAAAAATGACAAAACATAGGTATTTATTGAACCCAGGCATCGCATACGTGATCATTGGGTCGCTTAAGAGACTACCGATTGAGCTACCAGGCGTCGCTCGCGATACCTCACCTAATGGAAAGTGTCGCGTAAGCGAGTCCCATGATCGCGACCAAGATATCGCATAGGTGACACTTGAGTTTGGTCTGCCAGTCACATAAGCGACCAACCAATTGCGTATGCGGATGCACCAGCTGGAGACTTAGAGAATTCCAAGTCTCTGCGAATCCCTCGGGATTCATTTGGAATCTTGTGAATGTACTACGAACTATGATACCATATCAAATTCGACACTCAGGACTCAAAGACGATATCAGATTTTTGAAAAAAAGTCATTTTCATAAAGTTGATCCCTGAAACTCAATTTCACAACTTTCCAAACTGAGCATCGAAATATTATATAAAAGCCATAAAACTATACCAACTATGTTACTATCCTAAAATTGACATTTTGGATCTGCTGGCATAGTATATTTTGTCATTTGACAAACAAATCATTAAATGTTGACCGAAGTTAATTATAAGACTTTTTAAGCCACCAAAAATCATAATTTCACATAAAACACATCAAAAGGCATAGAGAATCGTGCTAGTCATCTCCACACCCCAGAAATACCACAAAAAAACCATGAGGAGGGGTAAAATAGTCAAATCACATAAAAATAAATATTTTATAAAAATTATCAAAAATTAAGTCGTTTCATCATCCACTACTAAAAATCTAGTTCATCCTCGAACTAAAGCCATGAGGAATACCTGAATCAAAAAAGAGATGGGGATAAAAAATATGCATATTAGACTTGACCTCCCAAGTAGCCTTATGTAATACCCCGTACGTTCTTAGCTCAATTCAGCTCTTAGTGATCACTTAAGGCACTTAGAACCTGAAAATAAAACTGAGTGTTGAGACTTAGTCATTTCTAAAGCTCCAAAAACTTCAATGATTTTATTCTAGATCTTCCTAGCATTAGAATGTTGATTTTAAAGTTGATTCATGATTGGGGGTGTCCAAGGTACATCTCGGGTAAGTTTCAAAATTTTTGGACAAGCGTAAGGATATGTTTGGAAGTCCAGAACAATAGCTACACGCGATTAGCATGCTGCACATACTCCAGTTCACCCTTGAGGAAGCACGCGATAGAGCATGCGATGCACGCTCTATTCTGATGCTTCAGAGTATGCGACGAATGCTCTATAGCGCGATCCCGTATTTTCCAGCTTCTGATTCTGCATATTTGAGGGCAATGGGGTTATTTGCCTCATATCAAAATTGTCCTAAACAAAGGATTTCAGCCCCCCTAAGAATTATATACAATATAATTATTCACATATATTCAAGGCTATAAACATCACATAGAACCTTACACGGTCACACATATCACATAATATCTCAATTTCAACAATTACATTACATATAGGCCCTCACACGGGCACATTACATAGATAGCCATTTTTCATGATTAGTTTTCACCATTAACATGAATTTTGTAACATCATTTACTACCTGGCCCAGTTTGATCCTTTTTCTAAAAATATTTATTTTAATTTAGTTGTTTCTTCGGTGAAATCAAAAGTATTTTATTATGTTCTTCCAATAGTACCCCCAACATTAAATGACTAAACGAAGCACGCTATTATTCATCTTTTCCCTCAAAATAAAAACCCTAGCCCTAAGAAATCAAGAACAACCCCATTTCTCCTTCTTCAAGGAAGTCAATAATCAAAACTTCCGGGTTCAAGAACTTCAAGAAGAAGCTTCAAGAACATCGTTAGTAATTCAAAGCTCAAGCTTCTACATTCAATTAGTCAAATAAGATATGTGGGGTTATGAACAAGGATAATCCTTTCATCGCTGTGCCCAAAATTAGTTTTTTTTTAAAGATGACTTTACATGAATTGCAATTAAGGTTCATGCCCAAAATATCTTGTTTTGAGTTATGGATTTATAAAGTGATTGAAGTATGAAATTCCATATTTGTCTTGATTTAGAGAACTATCTTTTATGATTTGAATACCATGGGTATGATTTGAGACATTGATTACAGATTTCCAATTGAGTTTAAGCATGGTATTGTGATGTTGATTTCATTATCTTAA
This sequence comes from Capsicum annuum, assembly GCF_002878395.1. NCBI lineage: Eukaryota > Viridiplantae > Streptophyta > Magnoliopsida > Solanales > Solanaceae > Capsicum > Capsicum annuum. Next base: position 237,122,055 of record NC_061111.1, on the reverse strand, counting down.
TATTGTTGTAGTATTTCAAGAAGTATGTTGAGCATGATATTTTACTATGAATTTACATAAGTTTGAAATGTGGGTATTAAGCCCTAAGTTTAAGCATTCATATTTCAAGAATATTATGCTTTTAAGCTTCCCATGACTAGCTTATATTCAGATTTTGAACAAGACTTGATCTTTTGATCCTCAGCTAAGATATGGAATCCACTTTACAGTTTGAAATAGACAGATGTATAACTGGTTTCATTATAAACCCTTCTGCTAGTTTTTAAAGTGGATTTCCCACAAAATGAGCATATAAATTAAAGCGAGTAGTATTTAGCACCGAGTTGGGTATGTGTCCTAGTTCACATGCCCCAGAACTATGAGCCAATGTAGGTTCAGATTATTAGATTATTCCCATTTATATGGGTGCATATATAAATTGTGATCACTTAGCTCAGGTTATACTCCTTGGCAAAAGTATGACACCTCTCCCCAATATGAGGTTTTCCCCTTAGGGGAACATAACGTTGGACATCATGATAGCTCACATGGTGTATGTCGGTTAGAAGAATATCCCTAACAAAAATAAGATAATAGAACAATTTTTAGAAACTAGGTGTAAAGGCTCACAAGTTTACTCAGATATTGTCTTACTTAAGATATCAGTTACTAGATTTCAGCTTTAGTTTTCATATGATTAAAGTGAGTACTTCCTACACTTAGCATGCATGATTTGAAAATAGATTACAAGTACAACTCTTAGAACTAAATGTTATAGCTCAAAATATTTATACCGTATGCTTTATCATTCATGATTTATGGTTTTCAACTTTTAGTTACTCAAGCCAATGTGAGCCATTTATATTTAGCATGCATTGTTTATGATATATATGTACATTCCGTTAATGTTTTACTTATGCATTCACCCCCATATACTCAATACATTTCAAAAGTACTGATCTACATATACGTCTATGTGCTACATTGTTTAATAATGTAGGTTCAGGTGCTCAGTTCCAGTAGTGTGACTGACCGTGAGCATCTCTATCTACATCCGACAGTTGGTGAGTCCTCATAGTTTGGGGACCCAGTTATTTAGATTTCCAGCTTATTAAAGTAGACTGTTTCATTGTTTTCAATCAGTTCGAGTCAGCTGGGAGTCTGTCCTCGCGGCTCTCTAGTTGTTAGTAGTAGAGACTTATTAGACTGTTAGTTACTATTTAGATTTCAAGTGTTGGTTGTCTAGACTTTTAAGTGGAATATTTTCAGACATTATGTTCATTTAATTGCAGTTCAGTTCAGACAGTATTTAGTATTTCAGTATTTTCGCAAGCCAAGATTTCTTTAGTATGAGTTTCAGATTTAGTAGAAGGCTTACATGGTTAGCTTGAGACTACTTTTAGTCTTGAGCACTGTGTGACATCCCGAGACCCATTGTTGGGGCGTTATACCTCATCTCCCAATCGATGTTTCCACTGAACCTTAACCACTGGAATATCTCTAGAATACAACCGTCTAACATCTCTTGCTAAGATGGAGATAGACTCCTCAACAAATGACAACCTCTCATCTAACTGAACTGAATCCCAACAAATGACATGCGACTCATCCAAAATATAACGACGAATCATACAAACATGAAAAACTGGATGAACAAATGATAAATCTGGGGGCAAGGCCAACTCATAAGCTACATCACCAACAATCCAAAAAATCTCAAATGGGCCAATATACCTAGGGATAAGCTTGCCCCTTTTCCCCAACCTCATCACACCGTTCATGGGTAAAACTCAAAGGAAAACTCGATCACCAACACTAAATCTCAAGGCACGAAGTCTATGATCTGCATAACACTTTTACCTACTTTGAGCCACTCGAAGACTATCCTGAATGATTCAAACTCTATTCAAGGACTCACGAAGCAAGTCTATACCCCGAGATCAAATCTCACAAACCTTAAACTAGATAATTGGAGAGCGACAATACCTGCTATATAAAGCCTCAAAAGGATCCATATCAATACTAGAATGGTAGCTATTATTATGTGCAAACTTCGTCAGAGCTTGATACTGCTCCCACTGACCACCAAAGTCCATGACACAGGCGCAGAGCATATCTTTTAAAACCTGAATAGTTTAGTTTGTCTGACTATCAGTTTGGGAGTGAAAAGCTGTAGTAAGATGTCACGACCCGAGAACTGGCATGATACTTCCTCATCTGAATTAAAATATATAAAATAGCTAAGTTTATGGTGTGGAAATATATTCATGATATAATCTGGATAATATAATTCTGACAAAGTTTAACACCTGATAAAACTGAAGAGAGAACTGGAATTTACATTTCATGACTCTGACTGACTATCTATGAAGCCTCTACTATACTGACTATAGATAGCTGGGACATGTTTTTAACTACCACTAATCAATACATATGAATAAATACAATACAGTCCATGAACTACAACTGACTAAACTATCTGAAATAGGAGAACTTATCACCTACTGGCTGGAAGCTGCAAACTGTCTGATTCTGATGTGTAGGCTACAACCGGTACCTACATTATAAGATAATGTAGCACATAGACATATATATAAATCAATACTTTGGAATGTACTGAGTAAGTGGGGGTGAATACAATAAGTAAAATTGATTACGTACACAATCTTAAAATATGCATGTTAAGTGCTAGTAGACTCACCAAGAGGCTGAGATAAACTGAAAGCTGAAGTAACTTAGACACGAGTAACAAACGTAATCTAATAAGCTGGTGAATCATTGCACTCAGTTTCTTAAATCTTTAATTTTGTAGAATAAGTATAACTAAAGCTAGGAAGCGGTAAAACATAAATACTGTATGTACATCTCATGTAAAGCTGAACATGTTGTAAAACTATGTTGAGGATCATATATGAATTCTGGGTTTGAAACAATAGGATGGAAATTGACATAACTCGAGGATCTGAATATACTGATATACTGAGACTAAATGGATCAACATACAAAACCAAACATAATATGTACTGGCTGGTCTGATTAACTGAATAACTAATGCCTGTGTGACTGAATGGTTGAAATCTAAGTCAAGGGATAACTAATGTCTATATAATGAGTAGATGATATTTGAATACGGACTAACTGATTTCGAACACTGAATAGCTGATGATTGACTACTGAATAACAATCATCTGAATACTGATCAACTAACATTTGAATACTGATTAACTGGTATCTATATACTGATTAACTGATATCTATATATTGATTAACTGATATCTAAATATTGATCATATAATACTGAATTATATTAGTCTGAACAACTGGATTGAAACCGTGGGTGTTATCATGTAGCTGACATGCCCCAATCTGAACTAATCGGGGTCTAACCTATAATCCCATTTAAAAGGGCGCCAGTACAGTGCCATGGGTACTAACACTGGCCGTGTGGATCCACTAAACTGGTGTCCCGAAGGACTAAAGGGTCACCTTCTACTGGCAGGTGCCCTCATGAGATCAGTGTCAACCCTCAACTGGAAGGTACACATCTCAAACTTACACTAGCTATGTAGTTTTATAACTCAAGGATTGCTACTAAGGGTCACACCCTCTACTGGTAGGTGAGCCCTCATCCCTGGGTTCGCTCGGTGCTAAATCCTACTCCCAACTGAACTGACACTGGTACTGAACTGAACTAAGTTCAACTGAACATTATTTCTGATAACTGATAGTGCTCATCATGATTATAAATATCTGAGTAAATAATAAGACTTATGATTTCACTAAATTATTAATTGAAAGATTTGAAGGGTAAGTAAGCACATAGGTATCGGGTGATCATTTCCAACCAACACTGAATAACCATAAAGCACGATATCAACACTTAATACTGTAGGATGAGAATCATGGTTCAAAGACCCAAATTATGAACATTCCGCCAAACATATGAGAATCATGAACTTGAACATGGGAATGTGTTAAACATGAGAAATCAACATGATTACACAACTAAATTCATGAATTGAGGGTTTAACATAAAATTCACTTGAATATGACATGGGAAATCGAAACTTGAATCACGAGCTAATTCTGACTTTTCATGGAATCTTAATATGGACACTTCAATATATAAGCATTATACGTTAATTTGAGTATGAAAGCATACTAAGCTTAAGGGACTAGCAATTTCTCATCAAAGTAATGGACTTCAAAATAAGACATCAAATTGTAGTTGGAGACATGAATAGATACAACTCTTATGCTCTTTAGTCCCTTAATCACATGATAATGCTATATTTTAACACATAAGGATTTAGGGATTAATTCTATCTTAAAACATGTAAATTTAACTTGAAAAGTCATGAATTTGGACACGAGGTTGAAAGTTTAACCTTGTTCAAACCTCACATACCTTAATTGAACGAATTTGTGAAGGAATCTTAGAATTAAAACTTGAATCCCTGAAGAAAAACTTGAATTTGGAGCATAGATACTTGAATTCATGGAGAGAAAGTTGAATATTTCATTCTAGGAAAGAGGGGGGTTTCTATGTGAGAAATTTTGAGAAAGATAGGCAAATAATGCCCTATTCGGAGTTATAATTTGTGCCTTGGACGTATGGGGTTGAAGGGAACGGACCAAAGTGCACCTTGACCCTTAAAAAGCTAAAATAGAGGGGTAAGCTCGCGTCACGTCCCATATCGCATGGAGAGAGCAACGCGTCGTACCCCATATCGTGTGGAGAGAGCAACGCGCCATGGACAAATCCCGAACCCTTACTGCCTCTAACGAAAACAATAATAACTTGTCACTCGGGTATCGAATTAAGGCAAAATTAATATCAAATTAAGGCAAAATTGATATCGTTGGAAAGCAAATTCAATTTTCTATCATTTGGTAGGTCTTGAGCTGAAAAGTTCCACGTATATAAAAAGTTATACACATTTAAATTTGACCCTTGTGGAATCGAACATTAAAATTTGGCTGAATCAAAGACTCTTAGCTCAACTTTACTCTAAGTGATTTTTATGAACATTTTTCACCTCGAAAGCACTTCACACACTAGGATAATGATCATGACATATGTATTCACATACAAATCATGGGATTAAAGTTTACACACGTAGAAATGACAGTTCGAAGTCTATCCCAAAAATGCGGGGTGTTACATAAGATCAACTCGAGTACCCAACTCATCCTAAAAGGTATATCAAAAGTGAGATGTGAACACCGTTCCTCAATTTGAGATGATAGACACTAGCACACCATGGAGATGCACAATCTCACGAATATAGATACGGGCCAACCTCTCAACACTAAAAGAAACCTAAACTGGAATGAAAGAAGCAGACTAGGAAAATTAATCCACGATGACCCAAACACTATCAGAACCATAACAAGTATGAGGCAACCTAGTCACAATGTACATGGTGATCCATTCCCATTTCCACTAGGTAATAGGTAATAATCTTAGAAGCAATCCACAAGGCCTCAAATGCTCGGCCTTCACCTACCGACAACACAATAAATGAGCTACAAAATCTGCTAAATCCTTCCTCATACTACCCTACCAATAATATTGTCTCAAATTATAGTACATCTTACTCACTCCTGGATAGATGGAATACTTAAAACAATGGTCCTCCTCCAAAAGCAATCTAATCTAATCATCCACTCTCGACTTACAAACTCGACCTCCAATCCTCAAAACCCCATCTGAATCAAGTGAGGCTTCCTTAACCTCACCACCTTATCTCGAATCAATCACAATCCAACAACATTAAACTAATAAGCTCAAATCTGCTCCACCAATGAAGACCTAGCCTCCACGAATGCTAAAACATGACCAGGGGTTGAAATATTTAGCCTAACCAGCTGGTTAGCTAAAAACTATACCCCTAAGGCCAAAGGCCCCTTCTGGGTCGATAGATGCACCAAGCTACCTATGCTAGTCGACTTTAGCTTAAGGTATCCACAACATATTAGCCTTGCCCGGATGATAGAGAATCATCAAGTCATAATCCTTAATAAACTTAAGCCACTAGAGCTGCCTCATATTAAGATCTTAGCTGGATGAATAAATACTGAAGGCAACGATGATCCAATAAAATCTCATAGTAGACTTTGTACAAGTAGTGCCTCCATAACTTTAGAGCAAAAACAACTGTGCACAACTCTAAATCATGGGTAGGGTAATTCTTCTCATGGGGATTCAACTGACCCGTAATGTCAATCAAAAAGATGGAGTTAGTTTATAAGCCAAAAGTTTTAACCCGAGGATCCCTATATGACCTTATGCAAAGTTTTCTTTAAACTCGCAAAAGAGAGGAAAGAGGTGGAACAATCTTAGTCAATTAATTTGTCTCTTCTAAGGCACTACCTAAACTTGCTTTAGAATTTGAGTTTTTAGTCGAAGGTTTAATTTGAGCATTTATGTGGAGCTAAATCATAAAAATTATGCATTTTATGAAGTTCGCTCAAGTTCACTCCTATACTGTTAAATAAGAATATGTTAATGTTTCTTTATGTGCTAAAACGTTAGTTTTAGTCTTGGTCTTTTGATTTTCTTTGTCTTTATTTTGAAGCTGTCTCTATGCCCTAAAGTGTTATTTTCCTTTTTTATTTAAGGTAAAATGTGATAATCTTTGAAATTTGTTATTACTTTCAAATTGCATATGAGTTCGGCTTGCCAAAACGATTGGACCTTGCTACACATCCTACTGTCCCTCTTTTGAATTATTTTGAAATTTTGATCTCATTAATATGTTGAAAGAGTTTGAAGCAACCATGCTTGATCTTTAGAAATTATAGTCCTTATTTCTTATTTCTTAGAAATTTGAGTCCTTATATCTTCTTTTGGATGATTAGGAACATTAATTTTCTAGGCTCTTATTTAACCAAAGTGGGTCATTTTGATGAATATGTGTGCTTAGTCTATAAAATTAGTTGTTAAATGAATACTCGATGGATGGATTCTAATTTTTCTCCTTTTCTTCTTTGTTTAACATGTAAAATGTTGAGTCTAAAATGGACTCCTCTCATGTGCATTTTGACGGTGGGTGATACGCCCAAATTACAACTCTTGTTAGAAAGTACAAGCGGTCGCTGTCAAATATAGAACCCAACTGGGTTGGGTATCGAATCCTACAGGGAATACTATGATCACTAAGTATTGCGATTATTATTAGACTGTTGATCGAAGGTTCCAAGGTAAGGGGGGTTTCAGTTTAGGTGCACAATAATATTATCAGTGTTAAATTAGGGTTATGTCCACCTTGTAGCTTCTACTTCTCTATTAACTATGAGTAATAAGGATTTTATACATGCATGCACTTATAGAGAGATGTATTCTAATTCTAAATCCAAGTGTTTCTCAACCATCAAGGATTTATTCACCTTAGTTCTCTCGAATCCAAAGTGTATAACCAATCGTACGAACTCTCCAAGAAGTTAATCCTGCTAAGGCATTAACGTGTAAAATAGAGGTTGGAAACCCTATTTTCTTGTCACACTCTTTTCCAAACAGTAACTTTTCTATCGAACAAGTTATTGCTATAATGGCGCATTCCCTATGTTTGCAACCACGAGAATTCAATCAAAATGAAGAGAGTAATGATATAAGTGGATTAACACATCATAATTTCAAAAACCCATAGCAATAGAGAGTATACTACAAGGTTTCCATAACCCTAACAAATAAACTTAGCTACTCATGAATAAAATGGAAATCACAATAGAAATATTCATCATACCAGACTTAGAACGATCTTGGTGGTAAAGATGAATAGCGAAAATAAGAGAGAAAAGTGTTTCTCTCTCTCTCCGTCCTCAAGCTAAGCTGCTTTCTCTTGTTTTCAAAATAATACAAAATGTCAATAATCCCTAAAAATTCAGCCATAAGGCTTTTAATAACATTCTTCTCTAATAAATTGCTACTGCATCCTTAACTATTTAAAAATATTGAGTTTGCTCGGGAAAAAGTTCTCATACATCACATTTAGTCCAAAAGCTGCTTTCCTTTTTATGTGAAGTTTCCTTTGCTATCCACAGGTCCCCAAAGTGCTGTAATCTTCCTCATTAGTACCTGAAAAGCATGCTAATCACATAGGTCAGCTCATTTAACTAAAAATAGACTAAAAGTGCAAGAATTATGTATTTTATCCTCAAAACTTAGCTAAAACATGGGTAAGTTATGGTGCTTAGACGTATAAATACGCCCAACATCACCACCCCACACTTAAAGCTTTGTTTTTCCTCGAACAAAATAGTACATCCATGCGAATACCTAACTAAACTTCACAAGAGAAACACAAAATTTTCAACAAGACACACACTGCAATTATTAACAAAGAGTAGATTTCTTGATCATTACTAGAAACAACTCACCCTCCAACATAGACTCATTAAGTTGGTTAATTCATATACACAAGTTAAGCCAAAAAAAATCATATAAAACTACCCAACAATCATCAACCATGTGCGCTCACACAAAAAGTTACCCATAATCACTCATAGTTTTACATTTTTCAGAAATATGGGTATTAGAACTTGCTTGCTCTCACTCGCACAAAGAATTCTTAGATTACAACTGATGACCATATGCTTACCCTTAGTGTAATGCTCCACTAATATCAGAATGCTAAGGTTAGGATCAAATAGGTCTTTACGGGTTGTAAAGTAGGCTAAAGGGATGGGTAGGACTATTTTGGCCAGAAATAGTGACTATGTTCCCTAAGGGCTTTAATACACTACATTATGCCATTTACACCAACTTTTAACAACCACTTTACCTTCCTTTCATCTACCAACCTTTTTTTTTTCTTTTCTTCACCCATTTTGTTACTCAATCAAAAACACTATGATGGGAATATACAACTCTTTTTTTTGTTAAGCATCCCTATGATAGCCACCCTCAGCTTAGACTATTTGCGTTAGTCGAGGTGCATAATATCCAAGAAAGGAACAGGGCACCACTCCCGATCACAATATTTTCATGTACCAATAACTAAACTTTGGGGCATCACTTTCACGATTTTTCTCTTATTTTGCCACACTTTTTACTCAACTTGATTCTACAATTTAAAGCGCTTAGGAGCTTTTGGATCAAATTATGGTCTTTTAAAAAAAAAAAGATTAGACTACATATGAGGTTGCCAAAGAAAATAGCTAAAGGCTCAATGGGTGTTCACTAGGACAATGTACAAAGGTAGGTAAAAAGAAGATAAAAAATCAGGGCTACCAAAGAAATGCCTAAATCATCTCCTAAACTCACAATCTTTATTTCGCTTCACACACACACTAGGCAAGTTCTAGCATCAGTCGCAACAAAAAATATACAATAACCTTACACACACATGGCACATGGTCAACTTAATTAGGAGCATTATAGATTCTTGACCCAACAGATGAATGAATTAAACCACAAACAATTATCACAGAATGAGTCACAACTTAGAGCCTAAATGTTTCAATAGTAGTGATTCAACACAAACTCCTGTTATAATGCCATGCCGTCTATAAGAACAATTTCATGCAAAAATCTGATTAATTATCTCTTAAGACGGTCGTCATCTATCCATCATTGAGAAAAATGACTAATTACAACTAACTAACTACGACTAAATCAAAACAACTATAGAATAAATGCGGGCAAGCAGTAGGCAATACAGCAGACAAGGCAATCCAGGCGTACACATACTTATACCCTCACCCCACACTAAGAAGGAACACACTGCCCTCAGTGTAAATAAATAAGCAAAAACCTAGTTAGTCGGACTTTTCCTCTACATCCGGGGTCATACCCCCTGCGTCAGAATCATCATCAGAGTCTTCATCATCAAAGTTGTCCTCTATATCAGAGTCTAGCAGTCGGTGATCATCGTCTGTCGGCACATCATCATCTAGAGGTTCTTCAAAATTTACCCCCACTCCACACATGGCCCGAGCATGCTCATTAAGCGGGTAGTCATAGTCAAACTGCCGAAGCTCTGCATCAGTCGGCATACGACCCCCATTCATCATAGTAAACCTAGTCATACCATACAGATGGCGAAAAAAACTCTCATCTCGAGCATGTCTCTCAGCAGTGGTAAGGTTGATGCCTTGACTAGTTTCTGGATCTTTGATTTTTGTGAGATCCACCTTCTTCGGGTTTTGTGGCAACTTATGATCTGCTGGCTCCTCCTCAATGTGCTCTTTCCTTAAAATTGCAGTCAATAAGTTGTCGAAACTGAAATGGGGCTTGTTGTGCACCCTTGCTTTTCGCATCGATGTTCGTATAACTGTACCAATGTTGATGGGAACATTCGTCATTAGAGCATATACCAAGCAGACTCGATCACGCGTGACCTTAGTGTATTGTGTCCCAGGAATCAAGCAGGAATTGACTATTCTTAACCATATGCGAGCTTCTCTATTCAAATAAGCATATGGGTAAGTATTGTGATGACCATTATCTTTATGACGAGTCCACCGAGTCATGGACCTTGATCCACACAACGTATGTCTGATGGCTCTGTAGGGAGGTCTGTTGTAGAGCTCCTTGAGTGGTGATTGATCCACACTTGGAGTACCCAGGAAAGAGTTGAAGAAATCAGCGTTCAATTGCAAGACTTGCCCTCGAATCTTTACTTTATTTCCCGTAGTCCTTGGGGACCAGTTGGCATAAAACTCTCGAGTCAAATCAAGATTATATTTGCCCATGTCTCGGAAGATAAAGTCATGTTTTAGTGCCATAATCTTTGCCAAAATGCGAGGGCAGTTCTTTGCTAAACTTTCCTTCTGCATCGACTCCACATGTACATATTTCTTCACTTTATTGTTTCTGTACCATTCTTTACCTTCCTCCTCCAGAACCAATTTGATCCCAAAAGTGCATCGAGGCACTTGAAGAGAGGAGGAATCAGCCTGGTCCTTTCTTGCCCTTTTTTGACCTTTTTGTGAGGTGGATGCTTTCTCCTTTCCCTGTTGTCCTTTCGGAGACATGTTACCTGAGATCATAATAGGGTCATGTTAGTCTCATTTCGTAAAATTCACTATAATCGAAAAAGAAAATAGTGATGGCACCATCCCACACTTAATTTGTTTGCACAAACTAATTGAGTGAGTGTTGTCGAGTACTCAGACTTCATCGACATACATTTAGATGGTATATGCCAACAACATTATTAGCGTAGTCACACTTTCAACCCTTCACTTTACATAACAATTTCTCAATTTGATATAAAGAAGCAGCACACAATGGTCCTGTAATCTTGACTATCATTTCCAACTTTATTTAATTTGAGCAATGCAATCTTTGAACAAGACTACCACATAGAAATCTTATAATGCTATAGCATAGAAACAATTACACAATCTTATGCTTTTGGTTAACCATGATCATTACATAGATGAACGAGTCACTCACATAGTCAAGCTTACAACTCCCAAAATCATACATTAAACTTCAATAGTTCAACTCCATAATAATAAAAAATTATGACAGTGAATACCAATCAATACATGCCGGAATAAAATCAAGATTCCCCACGAGAATCCTTTCACTCAATGAGGTGTATTTTTCCAAAATCATAACAAACTAACCATACTTTTATCACCAAGCACTACTACAAAATCCAATTAACCATTATGAGCGTAGCAATGAAACAACTACGGAACATGAAAGAACAACTTACTTGGTGATAAATTCGTGATGAATCGTGAAGGCGAGCCTGCAAGATTAGATGAGAAAAGAGAAGGGCTTGGAGAGGGAAAGGTTGTTTGGGCGGCGCTTAGGTTTAAGAAAAATTGAGTGGGGTTTAAGGGTAGAGGATATATTTAAAAGATGAGACATGGGTCGGGTTGATCCATTCAAAAATGGGTTATTAGGCAAAACTTACGTTGATAGGCGGCGCCCATGGAATCGCCTAAGCATAAGTAGGCGGTGCTTAACCTATCACCTATGTTGACATAGGCGGCGCCTAACCTATCACCTATGTGAGGCAGTGAGCATAGGCAATGGCATAGGCGGCGCCTAACCTATTGCCTATGTTGACATAGGCAGCGCCTAACCTATCGCCTATGTGAGGCAGTGAGCATAGGCAATGGAATAGGCGGCGCCTAACCTATCGCCTAAGTGAGGCAGTGAGCATAGGCGATTGGAAATGCGGCGCACTTTTGGTCGAAAATTAGCCCGATACCTACGCTACCACCACAGACTCTTTGAAAGTCACAAAATAAAGTTGCACCGCGAAACTTTTTGAGTCTAATCTACATAATTCGAGGTGCGACTCTAATGCAAATCATACTTGAGACTTACACATTTGACCACTCCCACTTACCTGTATTGTTCCATCACTCCTAGACTTACCACCATTGACATGGCTCACTTCCAAATCAAAATTGGGGCTAATCTCCTCCTTTGTACTTCATTCACCTACACTTAATCAAAAACAACAAAAATGATTAGAAGGATGGGTTGCCTCCCACCAAGCGCCTTAGTTTTGGTCGTGGCTTGACTCTTCTTTTTGAATTTTCATTTACCAAAAACAAAATCCTAGTAAAATGATGTGTTGCCTCCCATGTAGCGCTTGATTTATTATCGCAGCATGACACTGTTATCTCGATTACTCAGACTTCATCAAGATATATGGTGGCTATACATTTTATCGAGTCGGTTGGACCGATATATAGATTAACTCTTTGGCCATTCACCTTAAAGACACTACCATCATTGTTTTCTAACTCCACTACTCCAGATGAGTAGACTTGGCTGATTCTGAATGGACTAGACCATTTAGACTTCAACTTACCTGGAAACAACTTCAGTCTGGAGTTGAAAAGGAGTACCAAATCGCCTTTCTGAAAGTTTCGTTGGATAATCCTCTGATCATGGTACTTTTTTATCATTTCCTTATAAAGATCTGCTCTTTCATATGCATTTAGATGGAATTCATCCATCTCGTTCAGCTGTCCCAATCTCATATTTATAGCATCATCCCAGTTCAGGTTAAGCTGCTTCAGTGCCCACATTGCTTTATGTTCTAGCTCAATTGGCAAGTGACAAGCCTTTCCATAAACTAGTTGGTATGGTGACATGCCAATTGGTGTCTTAAACGCGGTCCTATATGCCCATAAGGCATCATCCAACTTCCTGGACCAATCTTTCCTGCTGGCATTCACAGTCTTAGCAAGGATCAGCTTGATTTCCCGGTTTGAAACCTCTACCTGCCCACTAGTTTGTGGGTGGTACGGTGTAGCTACCTTATATTGCTTAACCCCATACTTTGCTAATACGGCTCTGAACAGCTTGTTGTAGAAATATGATTCTCCATCGCTTATGATGGTATGGGGTACCCCAAAATGAGCGAAGATATTTCTTTTTAAGAACGCCACAACACTCTTACCTTCATTATCAGCTAGAGCGACTGCTTCGACCTATTTGGATATGTAATTCACAACAACTAAGATATATTTCATCCTAAATAAGCTTAAAAATGGGCCCATGAAGTCAATACCCCAGACATCGAATAACTCTACTTCAAGTATTTTGGACATGGGCATCTCATGGTGCTTTGAGATAGAACCTTGCCACTGGCACTGATCACATCTTACAAAATCGTAGGCATCCTTGAATAATGAAGGCCAATAGTAGCCACTTTGCAGTACTTTCTTGGCCGTCCGTTCACCTACATGGTGACCTCCAACTTGGGAAGCATGGCTTGCTTCCAGTATGCTAGACACCTCTACATCTGGGATGCACCGCCTAATAATACCATCAGCACATCGTCGAAAAAGATACGGCTCATCCCATAAGTAATGTTTCACATCATGCATGAACTTTTTCTTTTGATGAAAGGAGAGATTCTCAGGAATCGCTTCGCTTACCATGCAGTTAGCAAAATCTGCATACCACAGTAAGTTTTCCACCATAGTTGCTAGAATCTCTTCATCGAGGAATACATCATCAATAACAAGGTCGGTCTGCACTGTGTGCTCACTCTCAAATCTAGATAGATAATCAGCTACTTGGTTTTCACAACCTTTTCTATCCTTTACCTCGAAATCGAATTCTTGAAGTAGTAGGACCCACCTAATTAGCCTTGGCTTGGCATCCTTCTTTGCCATTAGATATCTTAGAGCCGCATGATCTGTATGAACCACTACCTTGGTTCCCAACAAGTAAGCACGGAACTTCTCGAAAGCATAAACAACCGCAAGAAGCTCCTGTTCAGTGATGATATAGTTCTTCTGTGCTCCATTCAAGGCCTTGCTCGCGTAGTAGATTGGATGAAATAGCCTTTCTCTTTTCTGACCAAGTATAGCACCCAAGGCTACACTCTTGCATCACACATAATTTTAAATGGTAGAGACCAATCGGGTGCTACAATAATAGGGGCTTCAACTAGTTTCCCTTTGAGGCATTCAAATGCCTTCAAGCAATCTTCATCAAAGTAAAACTTTGCCTCCTTCTCTAAAATTTTGCATAATGGGTTTCCAATCTTGGAGAAGTCTTTAATAAACCTCCGATAAAAACCAGCATGACTGAGAAAACTATGAACCCCCTTCACAGAAATTGGAGGTGGTAGTCTCTCGATAACTTCAATCTTGGCTCGATCAACTTCAATTCCCTTTTCTGAGATTTTATGCCCGAGAACAATGCCTTCCTTAACCATAAAATGGCACTTCTCCCAATTTAGCACCAGATTGAATTCCACACATCGCTGCAAAGCCATAGTCAGATTTGTCAAGCATGACTCAAATGACTCACCTACAACCGAAAAGTCATCCATAAACACCTCCAAGGTGTCTTCAACCATATCAGAGAAAATGGACATCGTACATCGCTGAAAAGTGGCAGGTGCATTACATAGCCCAAACGCATTCGTTTGAATGCAAAAGTTACATATGGGCATGTAAAAGTGGTCTTCTCCTAATCTTCAGGAGCAATG